>NC_054486.1:100192714-100494103 GCF_017639515.1 Carcharodon carcharias
CTCAAGCAATTTCCTTGCATGCTGTATGACTCTATGATTCCAAGGCTCTACTCTATCAAATCCTTCAATCATCTTAAACACCTTAATTAGATAACCACTTAACCTTTTATACTCGTGAGAATTTGGTGTTGCCAACTGTGATTATATGTATTCCTGGAGGTTTCATCACATGACTTTCTCCCACATTCCAGTCATTCGTCAACCAACACATTCATCCTTGTGACATCCTGCTTTCCTACACCAATTGGAAAACAAAGACTCATTACCCAATTGGATGATGCTTGACTGACAATCAAACAGCCATTTCCCCCCCACAATTTCAATATTTCTATTTCTGGTAAAGAGAAATATTCAAAGAATTTTTTAAAAATAAATTTATGGGAAGTGGGCTGGGCCAGCATTTATTACCCATCTCTAATTGCCCTTGAGAAGGTGGTGGTGAGCTGCCTTCTTGAACTGCTGCAGTCCATGTGGTGTAGGTACACCCACAGTTCTGTTAGGGAGAGAGTTCTAGGATTCCAAAATTAAATATAAATTCTTTTTCAATGTCCTGATGATTTTTCTCCAGTGTTGCACACAGTAGTGTTGTGGAGATTGATCTTCACTCCCTGGAGACTCCTATTCAAACCTGGAGAGTTGGTAACCCTGAGAGAAAACAAGTCTGGTCTATGCATCCTGTCCTCATAATTGAACCCTTTTACCCAGGTATCATTCTGGTGAATATAAATACCGAGTGAAAGCTTCTCTTCGAACATCATGAAGTTTTGCCCACTGAAATCATGAAAGTGGAACTTGGGGTCTTTTATCCAGTGCCTGCTCTTCCTATTCATTATCTTAGTAACAATGGCCTGAATTTTTCCATGGTTGGGTGCGTGTGATTGGCGGGCCCAGGAGTGGTCAGGGAATGGGGAATTGGTGTAGGAAAGCAGGATGTCACAAGGATGAATGTGTTGGCTGACAAATGACTGGAATGTGGGAGAAAGTCATGTGATGAAACCTCCAGGAATACATATAATCACAGTTGGCAACACCAAATTCTCATGAGTATAAAAGGTTAAGTGGTTATCTAATTAAGGTGTTTAAGATGATTAACAGCCAGCCAGCATGAAACGTGCGCTGAAGAGCTCAGCGCTGCCGGATTGGAGACAGGAAGAGGGCAGGTGACCATGTCACTGCGGGCGGGGGTGAGCGCTACAAGAGAGCTCCCCGAAGGCAGACAGCTGCCTGAGGGAGCTGCAGACCAGCAAATAATAAAATTAAGCACAAAAAAGCTGCAAAAAAATGTTCATGCAGCACAATCAAGCACCTGAAAGCAGACCTCGTAAAAGTGCTGGCCCCAGATTCTTTTTATTTTATTTGCTAACGCAGATTTCACCCTGTCCTTGGATGAGGTTTCACCCTGAACGTAAAGGCCGTAAGGTTGGACGGGCCACGAAAAGTCATGACAACTGCGCTGTGAATGGACTTCACTGCCCGCTTTATTATCGGCGGGTTCGCTTCCAACTGCTGAGTGAAATATCGCGCGGGTGCGCTCGCACGATTTTACGCCCATTCGGGTCAAGTGACCGCCTGCCCGTGGGACCTAAAATTCTGCCCCGTTTGTTCCCAGGTGCTCACATAACTTGGGAAATATGTTAATAACCATTGAACTGTGCTCCTAATTTCTGACAATACCTCAATCCCTTGACATGCTCCACCTTTGTTGCACATTCCATTTAATTGGCACTCACCCTCATTCGCGTTCTATAAAACATGCAAGGACCTTTGTGTTGGCTCTGTTGCTGTGTGGAGCCTTAGCAGCAGCAAGTACAGCAGCACTGGAGACGGGGTTAAATCATCGTGGCTCCAATGTTGTCTTGTTTGCTCAATGCCTGGAGTGGAGCCTCACCAATTTACCCCCAAAATGTGAAATATTATTAATATTAAACTCCATGTGTCTGTGTCAATCATGTACTTCTCTCCAGGGAGCAGTAATATTTTCTCCAAAATTGTATATTCATGAACTGCTTGAAATTTTGTTATGATTTATCACAAATTGCAAATATATAGCGCTGTTTTACATATGTGCCATATAACAACAGTTTGCATTTGTATAGTGCTTTTAATGTAAGGAAAAAAATAGCCCAAGGTGCTTTATAAGTGTGTTACCAAACAAAATTTGACACCTAGCCACATCTGGAGATATTAGGACAGGTGGCCAAAAGCTTGGTCAAAGAGGTAGAAATGTCTTAAAGGACGATAAGGAGACAGAGACAGAGAAATAAAAAGGGAGAGATGTGGAGAGGCATGGGAGAGAACTCCAGAGCGTAGATCCCAAGAAGTTGAAGGCATGGAAACCAATGTTGGAGCAATTAAAATCCGGGATGCACAAGAGGCCAGAATTGGAGGAGTGAACATACTTCAGAGAGGGGCTGGGGGAAATCACAGAGATTAGGAGCAGGAGTGACTATGGAGAGATTTGAAAACAAGGATGAGAATTTTAAAGTGGAGGCATTACTGGACCGGGGACCAATGTAGGTCAACGAGCACTGCAGGTTCATCAGTAGCTGTAAACGACAACAACTTGCATTTAGATAACATCTTTAACATAATAAAATATTCCAAGGTACTTTATAGGACCATATAAAACAAAGTATGCCACTGAACCATATAAGGAGATATTAGGGCAAATGATCTTTGTTCAAAGAGGTAGAGCACATGGTTGTAATTCATAAGTTGCCTGTGCCTGTTGAGGTGGAGATAGGCTGTATGAAAATTTTGTGCTTCCCCCTCATTTACCTGATTGTCGTGTAAGGCAGAACATCTTGCACATTGCCAGCTGCCTCTGCAGTCAGCAGGGAGCCAAGCAGCCTGTGGTTAATAGCATATGGTGCAGCTAGCCTTCTGTTCTTAAACACACTCTGTCCCTCTTAAAGGGAGGTATTGAATTACAGGAGGCTTTTGCTGCAAATGTACATGAAGAGGTTTCCAGGATCATGGAAGGGGCACTGGAGGCCTTAGTGGTGGAGGTGACCAGGAGGAGAGATGCCAGGGTTCTGCAGGAATCCAAGATACTTTCAAGAAGGGCTTCAGAGCAGATGGCTGGGGAGGTCAATTCCCAATGAGCTGGCAGCTGTGCTACAAAAAATCTGATGACCACACATGTGTGGTCAAGGGTAGTAAATTCATCGTCATATGATATCTCTTCCCCATTGCTCTACCAGCCTCTCACACTGCTCAGTCCACTACATCCCCATCATTCACCCAGCAGCACTGCCTGGGACTCAGTACTCACACATAACAACAGGTTCTCAGCCTCATCCTCACATGCCTACCAATACTCCCCACCTCAACCCACCTCCCATTGCCTCTAAATCCCTCCAACTGTTCAGCAATGGAAGGCCCAACACCCAAATACAGTTCTACACAATCACTGCCATTCTTCACTTTCTCTTGCAGGGCAAGGTGGCACACAATAGGCGGGAGCAGACCAGAACCTGAGGGGTGGCAAGGAGACCTGTGTCTCCTGAGCCCTGCAGCATCAGGTCTACAACAGAGGCTGTAGCATCCACTGAGAACATTGAGGATGATGGTATGAATATGTCTTATGCCCCTTCTCAACTCCCAGATCACCCTCATCCTGTCTTGCTGCAGACCCAGGGGCACTGCCACTGCTGTCTCTATACCTGTTGCAGTTCTCTGATGAAGAGTCATAAGGACTTGAAACGTTAACTCTGTCTTTCTCTCCACAAATGCTGTCAGACCTGCTGAGTTTTTCCAGCAATTTTTGTTCCTGTTGCAGCGTTGGTGTGGGCAGGTCACTAAATTCTCTGCCTTCCCTGTGGGGATGCAGCAGCAATACTTCTGGTCAAATCAGGAAGTCACCATAACACCTCCAAAAACACTTCAGAGCACTTCCAGAGGCCTTACAATAACAGAAGTTAATTATCTTACCTGGGTGCCTGGCCCTTTAAATAATTCTAGTGCAGGGCTAATCTTGCAGCTGAACGTTTGATCTTTAGAAGTGACAAGAGAATTTGTTGAATGGACTTGCAAGGTCCAAATTTGGAAAATGGCTATCACATCAGTGGTTAGGCTGTGTGAGATCATGATAGCACCATTTCAGCTGCTTCTAGCACTCACAGGAAACCCCCCTGCTAGTGTTCTTCTCAGATGGTATGCTGCATGGGCCATGCTGGAAGCTGGTAGCGGCATAGTCCACACCCTGGTTCACAGGGGGTGGGTGGTGGGTTCGCTTTTCATACGACTGACTCCAGCGGCTCTACGGATCCAAATTTCATGACCATAGGTTTTAAGGAGTGTCACAAAAGCGGAGAGAGAGGAAGCGAAGCAGGAAGGTTTAGGGAAGGAATTCCAAAGCTCAGGGCTTAGGCAACTGAATGCATGGCCACCGATGGTGGAGGGATTAAAATTGGGGCTGCTCAAGAGGCCAGGAATATCGAGGAGCGCAGATATCCCTGAGGGTTGTGGCTTGGAGGAGGTTTCAGAGATAGGGAGGGGGTGAGGCCACAGAGGATTTTGAAAACAAGGATGAGAATTTTTAAATTGAGGCGTTGCTTAAAGAGAAAAGGCAGGTTAATGCTTCAGGTTACACTCTTCAATACTGTGATTCACAAACATTTATGGCAGAGGAACCCTTTTGTTTAAATGAATCAGTAAATGCTCATCCCCAGTATAAACCATAATACTGTATAATACTTGTGATATGAAAGTTCTGCATTTAAAGAGTACTACAATAAAGAAGTTACTTACCTACTGATATCAGTGAGGTGGGCGCATCTGGCATCTCACTGTACCATGGCAGGTGCCCGGAGGCAGGAGGAGACTGAAGAGAACAGAGCGTGGAGAAACACAAGGGGAATAGAGGAAGAGCAGGAGCCTAGAGAGAGGGGGAGCCCAGTGAGTGCTAGAGCCCGGAGAGAGAGCAGAGCACTGAGAAACCACTAGAGGAGCAGGTGGTGGGAGTGGGGTGGTAGGGTGGGGGGGGGGTGGTGTGGGTGGTGCAGCACAGCACACCCCTGGCTGCCACTCATGCATTTACTCTTGACTTTGGGTGGTTTCCCATGTTGCCCAGCTGGTAAAGCTGACTGAGTTGCAGACACCCTGGAAGTTCACTGCGGATTGCCAGGGCTCCGCGGATCTGCTTCTATCACTGCTTGTTTGTCCCTACAACCACACACCCCCACCCCCCTCCACCTCTTTGTCTCTCTATCTCTCCGCCCCCCACACACACACCTTAAACCAGCTTATATTTCAACTCTTTCTTGGACTCGAACGCAAGTTCTGTCGAAGGGTCATGAGGACTCGAAACGTCAACTCTTTTCTTCTCCGCCGATGCTGCCAGACCTGCTGAGTTTTTCCAGGTAATTCTGTTTTTGTTTTGGATTTCCAGCATCCGCAGTTTTTTTGTTCTTATCTCCGCGGATCCTAGTTTGAAAAGCACTGCTTTAGTACAACTGGAAATGGTGATAATTGTGCCCCTTTATAGGGCTGAATGAAACAAAGATGGTGAGGGGGAACAGCGAGTAAATGTAAATGCTTTCGTGAAGAGAAGTTCAATGCATTAATTTTTTCTTAAACGTTGGAAACAGGTGGAGCAGGATTATGTCTTATACAACAGTTACTACAGTCAAGAAAGAGAACAAAGATATATAAACACCTCCAAAATCAAAGAAAATTAAGTGGAACGTGAAATAGAGAAAATGAGAAACGAGAGGGAGGTTGCTCAAATTGGTGTTTGCACTAGAAGGTTGCAGATTGCCAAGAAGAAAGATGAGATACTGCTTCTGCACTTCATGCTGACTTTAGTTGAAAGATAGCTAAGATAATGATTAAAATGTTGGATAGAAAATGGAAGGGATATTTGAAATGGGGAGTCACAGGGTTTCAGAATCATACACGGGGGGACAACAGAACTGGTCAATAAAGCAATCAAGCCAATCTACATTTGTTTTCTCTCTCTCCTCAGAATGGAGACCTCTACGTGTGCAGTGAATATGGTACACTGGGTAGGAGGATGTACAAATGCAGTAAGGAGTGTTAGGTCAGGGGTCCTGAACTATGGGGCAGAATTTTACATTCCCACGCCAGCAGGTTTGTAGGCAGGGGTGGGGGGGGGGGGCGAGACCAAAATTCATCAGATGGCCTTCCCAACAGGTTCCCACCTGCCCCGGCTTCACCACAATTTTACGCTGGGGCCTGAGGTCTGCCAGAGCTTGCCCCAGTTTGAGGTCCTTAATTAGCTAATTATTGACCACTTAAGGGCTGATTTCCACCCAGCCTCAATTATCAGGCATCTCAGGAGTTCAGCTGCAAGGTGGACAGGGGCTTGGCCTAAATAGTCAAGTGGTTATGGTACTGGGTTTGTAACCCCAAGATTAAGAGTTCAAAATTTAAAAGATTTAAAAGATTATCAAGAGTTCAAATCTCACAATGGCAAACTATGAAACAATGCAAGGTGGACAGGAAGGTGGGGGGGGGAGGCCTCCATTTAACATTGGGTGTCCCCTCCACATTTGAACCCTGCAGGGGCTCCTCCCAGCCCCAGCCTCTCGCCTGACACCTCAAACCCCCTCTGTCCACCTCCCCATGCCTCACCTCCCCTCCCTGCCCTGAGACCACCAAAACTTCATGTGTTCCTGAACTCCCAGGACTGCTTGCAGTCCCAGTCCTGTCCACTGAAGCTTCTGGAGCTGTGGGGACTAGAGAGCTTCCGGTCAATCAGATTGGCTGGCAGCTCTCTGAGGTGGTACTTTCTCCCGAGTGAAGGGCAGAAGTCCCTCCTGATGCCAACTAACCCTTACTGGAGTGGTAAATGGCTTGGTGGCCCAGGCAGTATCAGCAGGGATGTGTTCTCAACCGATGGGAAAAAATGGTGGGGAAAACCCCACCATCTGAAAATAGACAGGAAAATGGGCTGCAATTACACAGAAAATGCCAAAGGGGTTGGCAGAAAAAGTGGAGGTGATGGAAGAGTGAAGAAAATAATTGTGGAGGAAATAATTGCCACAGAAAAAGGAAGAGGAGTAGAGAAGATATGCCAAGATAGCGGGTTGGGTCATAGGTCATGGAAATGGCCTGAGGTCTAGGTTAGTGTGAGTTTTAATGAGAGTTTTATTCAAAGCTAAAAACAGGAGCACACCATGGAAATGGTTAAATTGTATGATTTCCATTGGTAAGTCACTAGCTGCAAAACTGATTACGGCCACAGTTTTAGAGCTTGTGTGTGATTCCACTCCAGATTAAAGATCAGATAATTCTCAGTAGGCAGTTTAATCCTGATTTTCTATTTCAGGAGTGCAAAGAACGTGCGCCATAAATGCAAATGGTTTATCTAGGTTTTTAACTAAAAGTCGAGATTATATTGCCTAGCTGTGATTATTTCTATTGTTTTATGAGGAACATTTAAAATATATTAAAGCAGCAATATTGGTCACAGCTGTTCGTAAACTTACTTTTTGGGTTTTGCTTCCCTGAAGATGCAATTTGAGATACGGTCGCAAAGACAGTGTATATGTATGTGTGTGGTGGGTTTTGGGGTTCTTTCAGTATTACCACCAGTAATGGATTGGGGCAGGGCACCACAACTTATTTTCCTGGTTCAAGACAGGGGCAGGCCATGGATGCCTTCAGGAAAAAAGGCTGCTGATTGGTTGGCAAGTTGGCTCTGATTGGCTGAGGTGTTGCCATGGAGAGGCAATGGGGAAATTTAGGCTCTCCAAGCTCCTAGGTAATTCAAAAATGGTGCAAAGTTTTAACATATTCCTTTTGTTTGCAGAGAATGGGCCCCTACTTATGAATGTATGTCGCTCCTGGTTGCTTGAAATTTGGAATTCTTACATTTGTCCCGATGAGCGCAAGACAAAAAGCTTCGGCTTTAGGGCAATCAGGGATGGGCAATAAAACTGCTGGCCAAGCCAGCGATGCCCACTTCCTGTGAAAGAATAAAAAAAGCATGTCTCTCTTTTTAGCACTATCCAAGTTTTGTATTATCAAGTAAATATTTCAATACCTTTCCCTTTGGTTCTCGCACTGAGGATCCTTAGTCTCCTTACTCACCTCCTGACTCCCCAAAGCCTGTCCACCATCTACAAGGCACAAGTCAGGAGTGTGATGGAATACTCCGCACTTGCCTGGATGAGTGCAACTCCAACAACAATCAAAAAGCTTTACACCATCCAGGACAAAGCAGTCTGCTTGATTGGCACCCCTTCCACAAACATTCACTCCTTTCACCACCGACCCACAGTAGCAGCAGTGTATACCACCTACAAGATGTGCTGCAAGAATTCACTAAGGCTCTTTAGTCAGCACCTTCCAAACCCACAACCACTACCATCTAGAAGGACAAGGGCAGCAGACAGATGGGAACACCACCGCCAGGAAGCTCCCCTCCAAGTCACTCACCATCCTGACTTGGAAATATATCACCATTCCTTCACTGTTGCTGGGTCAAAATCCTGGAACTGCCTCCCTAACAGTGCTGTGGGTGTGTCAACACCACATGGACTGTAACGATTCAAGACGGCAGCTCACCACCACCTTCTCAAGGGCAACTAGAGATGGGCAACAAATGCTGGCCTAGCCAGTGAAGCCCAAATGCCGTGAATGATTAAAAAAAAGACCCCTGCTTCCCATTCACTCACCAGTGAAAACAATCTTTCAAAATTTATCCAGAGTAACATGCCCAGGTTTCACCCCATTTACTGGCTGCTGTTCTCTAGATGCCACTTCCACTTACCATGTATGCTGGGCCTCACACCCACCCCCATTTCTCAGTCTCTATTTATACACCCTGCCCCAATCATCCTGATCTCCAGGCTCCATTCCTCCCCACCCCAGCCCTAACTCTTGAAACCCAGTCTCGTTTCCCTCTCTCCTTTTCCTCCCCCACCGAGAACCAATTCTTCCAACCCCAGTCTCCTGTTATTGTCTCTGCTTTAATCCCCATCCCTCTACCCTCATTCCAGTCTTACTCACAACCCAAACCCCTCAGACCCTCTCCCCCTGCCTTAGCCCCCTTGCCCCATCTCTTCATCAAGGTCCCAATCCCCTGTTTTCAATTCCTCTTACACAGTGCCCCTCCCATTTGCCCAGTTCATCTCTCTCTTTTTCTTTCCCACCCCCAGACCACCAGCTGGCCCTAAAAATTGAGGTTGGGTGGGAAACAACCTTTAATTGGTCAATAATTGGCCACTTAAGGGCCTCAACAGGGACAAGGGCAGGCAGCTCGTCCAAGACATCACCTACCCAAGTGTAAAATTGCAGAGAGGTTGGGGTGGGCAGGAACCCATCCAAGGAATTTTACACTCACCCCCGCCACCTACAAACCTGCCCGCAGGGGAGCGTCAAATTCAGGCCAAGGAGTCAATGCTGTGTTTCTCCATAACTTGCCTCAAGATCAAATTTCCTTTCACTCCATTTTTACCATGCAGTTCTTCTGCTTAAGCAAAGCTTATTAAAAGATTATAATGCAATTTGAGACTAAAGGGCCTAATATTTCCCCCTGATTTATAATGGCCACTTAACTGTAGTGTCAGAAATGTCATCTTCAAATGCAATGTTAAACTGAGACACAGTGTGTTTCTTCTGATGTATCTGGTTGATGTTAAAAACTCCCCTGGCACTATCTGAAGAAGAAAGGGGCCTTTCTGGCCAACATTTCTCCCCCAAACATTATCATCAAGAACAGATTAACTGGTCATTGATCTCGTTGCTGTGTGTGGGATGTTGCTGTGTGAAAAATGGCTGTTGCTTTTGTCTACCTGATAAATCAGCGCTCTTCAAAGTATTATGTTAGATTCTATTTGCAGCACGCAAATAGGCTGTTCAGTCCGACCGGTCTACGTTCCATTCAAGCATCCTCCCACCTTACTTCATGTATCAATACAACCTTCTATTCCTTTCTCCCACAAGTACTTAACTAGCTTCCCCTTAGATATCCCTATGTGCCATTTCATTTTTCTAATATAAACAGAAACAAGGGCAACATTTTAAGGGTGGTCTAACCAAGGTTCTGTAAAGGTTTTACAGTTCTGCTCTTTAGAATTCTGCTTTACAACTCTAGGCTTCTAGAATAGTAATTGATTGCATGTGAAGTACCTTGAGATATTTAAAAAAGTGATAAGATGTGATATAAATCTCTTTACAATTCTGCTTTCAATTCTTTCTTTCCCTCAATGGAAGAGCTGGGATAAAACATAGCATTCACTTACAAGGTTTGTAGAGAAGAGAGGAATACTAGAGACATCCATAGAGCTTTATAAGAGATTCCATCAGGACACAGCAAAGATTAGTTCTTTGATCAAGTCATCATGATAAATCATCAAACCTTTCACCTTCTAATCCTTTGTACGAAGATCTACTCTTGGGAGAACAGCAAATCCAGTGCAAATTTATTTCCACCATAAAACACAGCATTAGCTTCAGTAAGTAATTGGGACTGCTTAATTGAAGAACCACATTTACTACAAAGCTCTATGTGTAGCATTATGTTATTAGAATATTTTTTAAAACTTAAGTATTTATTAAAGCAGCATCTGTTTACTGCAGCTTTATTCACAGAACACTAAGACAACCTGTAAAATTTTGCAAGCTAATTACAAATAGGAAAAGAGAGTAAACTCTCAAACAATTGGGGTTGAAGACTTGTAAAAGAGGGAACAAGCTACAGCCTTCATCTCTGGGAACTAGATTCAAACCCAGGCAGCCTGATGTGATGAAACTCTCCTCCCTCTGCTGGCTGTAAGGGGCCTATGTGAAATGGGTTTGGATAGTCTCAATCCAGTTTCTAGTGCATGTGGGCCCACTGAATGACAATATGCTTAATTCAGCACTGATGGGCAATCTCATTAAGAGGCCAAAGGGTGGTTGAAGAGGGAAGTGGGAAAAAGTTGTGCTGCTAGGTACGAGCACTCTGTTGAGATTGGGGTTCAAGCACACTGTTACCATAAGGGAATTTTAATCTAAACGTGCTGTAACTGTCTTAAGAGTATTCCATACTGATTAAAAGCATACCATCATCAGCACTACTGCACCCACAACCATTTTAAACACTATTCAGACTTCAGTCTCAAACAGTGTCCATATGTGCAGCATCTGGTAATTGTAATACCAACTGATGACTTCTCCAGTCAGATGGGCGAGGAGAGACAAACGCACTGGTACTTCAACACAACCCAGGCTTTCATACAATCATAGAAAGATACATCCCAGGAGGCCATTCAGCCCATCGTGCCTGTGCCAGCTCTTTGCAAGAGCTCTCCAATGAGTCCCACTCCCCTGCTCTTCTGCCATAGCCTTGCAAACATTTCCTTTTCAAATATTTATCCTGTTTCCTTTAAAAAGTTATTATTTATTCTGCTTCCACCATTCTTCCAGATCATAACAATTCGCTGCACAAAGTATTTTTTCCTCATCACCAGAGGATGTTTTGCCAATTACCTTAAATTTCCTTGCATAACAGCGCAGTTAAAATTTTAGATCTAAAGCTGCAAAAGGAGAGTGTACTGTTGTTGTCTACTAATCTCGTCTACAGACGTAGTGAATTTAACAAGTAGGATGTTTTGGAAAGGTTGATCTGAACTGGGTTTTGACTTGTCTATAATGTCACTTTCTACCACTAGCTCAAACAACTGCTTTCCCTTAATATAATGCAGCACCAAAAAGTTGAAAATACTCAACTGTACTGAATGCGCAAACGGAGTGCAGCTGACTAACTGAGTGAAGACTTGGAGTTTGGTGAGAGGGGAGTTTTAAGTGTTAATTTTGCTCTTAAAATCTAATTTAGTTTGTAATTAGCAGTAACTGTAAAGTATTGTGTAAGCAGGCTAAGTTCTTTCTTTCTTGTAGTTTGGACAGGGTAAACTGACTCTCAGCTGTAGGAGCTGAGTAGTTATTTAGCTAGCTGGTTGAATCTGGTTGAACTGTAGACCCAGTTCAGCTTATTAGAAATTCAGGGTTCTTTAGTGCAGCCTTGGCAAACGGAGTGCAGCTGACTAACTGAGTGAAAACTTGGAGTTTGGTGAGAGGGAAGTTTTGTTTCCTCTTTCTTGCTCTTCTACAGGGAAAGGAGCTAGCTGTTTGGTGAGTACCTGGTAAGTGAGTAAGTCCCATTCTGTCCCTAAGGTTTAAAATAGTACCCAATGTGGCGGTAAAGTTAATAAAATATATAAGAAAACAACATAAATAAGTGACTAATAGTAATTATTTAAAACACTTTAAAGATGGCAGGACAGGTGATGTGTTAAGGCTGTAGCATGTGGGAGCTCCTGGATAACACTGTGATCCAGGGCAAACATGACTGCAGTAAGTGTTTGCGACTTGAGGAACTTCGGCTCAAAGTCATTGAGCTGGAGGCTGAGTTGCAGACTCTGCAACACATCAGGGAGGGGGAAAGTTACCTGGATGCTTAATACCAGGAGGCAGTCGCACCACTTAGGATAGGGTCTTCTGATTTAGTCAGTGGCCAGGGACAGGAGGGTTTGGCTCTGAGTGAGGCAGGTAAGGGGACCCAGAGGGCAGGAGTGTGAGCCTCTGCAATTGTCCAACAGGTCTAAGTTTATATCAGTTTGTTTGGATAAGACTGGAGGCTGTAGGGTGGATGAGCAAGCTGACCATGGCAACGTGGTACAGGAAGCCATCCAAGTGGGGGGAGCAAGAACGGACAGTAGTATGGGACAGTATAGTAAGGGGAATTGACACTATTCTCTATAGCAAAGAGCGAGAGTCCAGACGGCTTTGTTGCCTGCCCGGTGCCAGGCTTTGGAACATCTGCTTGGCGCTGGAGAGGAACTTACAGTGGGAGGGGGAGGATCCAGTGGTCGTGGTCCATACAGGTAACAATGACATAGGCAGGATGAGGAAGGAGGCTCTGCATAGCGAGTATGATGAGCTAGGCACCAAATTAAGAAGCAGAACCTCAAAGGTAATAATTTCTGGATTATTACCTGAGCCATGTGCAAATAGGCATAGGACAAATAAGACTAGAGAAATGAATGCGTGGTTCAAAGACTGGTATGGGAGAAGTGGGTTTCGGTTGGTGGGGCACTGACACCCATATCAGGGAAAATGGGATCTGTATGGCGGGAGGGTCTACAGCTGAACCTTGCAGGGGCTGGTGTCTTCGTGAGCTGCATAACTAGAGAAGTAGAGAGGGTTTTAAACTGAATAGTGGGGGCAAGGGATCATATTTGGGAAGATGTGGTAAACCAAGGAATAGAGACAGGTTTTAATATGGGAAATGATAAACAGACTGTGACAGGAAGGGACAGAGAGTACAATTCTAGGAGTAAATCAGCAGATAAGGCTGGACGCTGCAAAAATAATAAAAAACTAAAGGCTCTGTATCTAAATGCATGCAGCATTCGAAACAAAACAGATGAACTGATAAAGCAAACATAAATAAATAAATACAATCTGATAGCCATTACAGAGACATGGCTACAGGATGACATAGATTGGGATCTGAATATTGAAGGGTATGTGACATTTAGGAAGGACAGGAAGTTAGGAAAAGTTGGAGGGGTAGCTCTGTTAATTAATGATGGTATTAGCACATTAGAGAGGGATAAGTTCAGGGACCCAGGATGTAGGACCGGTTTGGGTTTAGATGAGGAATGATGGGAGTGATGTGGGAGTGGTGTACCTACACAGTGGGACAGAATATAAAAGAAGAGATAATGGAGCTTGCCAGAATGGTACAGCATTAATCACAGGGGATTTTAATCTACATATAGACTGGAAAAATCAGATAGACAAAGGTAGTTCAGATAAGGAGTTCATAGAATGTCTTTGGAATAGTTTCTTAGAACAGCACCTTCTGGAGCCAACCAGAGGGCAGGCTATACTGGACCTGGTATTGAGCAACAAGATAGGATTAGTTGATAATCTCCTAGTGAAGGCACCCCTAGGTAGCAGTGATCATAATATGATTGAATTTTACATTCATTTTGAAGGAGAAACGAGTGCATCGAGGACTTAGATTTTAAACTTAGATAATGGCAATTATGAGGGCATGAAAGCAGAGTTAGCTAAAGTGAACTGGCAAATGAGGTTAAGGGAAAGGTTAATAGACATGCAGTGGCAGACATTTAAAGGTATATTTCAGAATGCACAGAATATATAGATTCCAAAGAGAAAGAAAAATTCCAAGGGGAGGCCCACCATCCGTGGTTAACTAAAAAAGTTGAAGACAGTTTCAAACTTAAAGAAAAAGCATGTAATTATGCAAAGACGGATGGCAGGTCAGAAGGTTGGAAAGAATATAAAGAACAGCAAAGAACGACAAAAAGATAAATAAGGAAGGAAAAATTAGAGTATGAGAGAAAGCTAGCTAGTAATATAAAGATGGATAGTAAGAGTTTCTATAGATATTTAAATAAGAAAAGAGTTAACAAAGTGAGCATTGGTCCTGAAGAAAAGTGCATCTGGAGAATTGATAATGGAAAGTAGGGAGATGGTGGATTAATTAAGCAGGTATTTTGTTTCGGTCTTCACTATAGAGGACACAAGTAACATCCCAGAAATAGCTATAAATCAGGAAATGGGAGGGAAGAACTCGGGAAAATTACAATCACCAGGAAAGTGGTATTGAGCAAGTTGTTGGGGCTGTGGGCTGACCCCAGGTTCGGATGGACTTCACCCTAAGTTCTTGAAAGAAGTGAGATAGTTGATGCATTGGTTTTAATTTTCCAAAATTCCGGGGAAGGTTTCATTAGATTGGAAAATAGCAAATATAGCTTCTTTATTCAAAAAGGGAGGGAGACAGAAAGCAGTAAACTATAGGCCAGTTAGCCTAACATCTGTCATAGGGAAAATGTTAGAAACTATTATTAAAGATGTTACAGCAGGCCACTTGGAAAAATTCATGGCAATCAGGCAGAGTCAACATGGTTTTGTAAAAGGGAAATCACGTTTAACGAATTTATTGGAGTCCTTTGAAGGCATTTGATAAAGTACCACACAAAAGGTTATTGCAGAAAATAAAAGCTCATGGTGTAGAGGGTCACATATTGGCATGGATAGAAGATTGGCTAGCTAACAGGAAGCAGAGAGTTGGTATAATTGGGTCTTTTTCTGGTTGACAGGATGTGACAAGTAGTGTGTTAAAGGGATCAGTGCTGGAGCCTCCACTTTTTACAACTTATATAATTTACTTCGATAAAGGGACTGAAGTAATGGTTGCTAAATTTGCTGACGATACAAAGATAGGTAGGAAAGTAACTTGTGAAGAGGACATAAGAAATCTACAAAGTGACATAGATAGGTTAAATGAATGGGCAAAAATTTGGCAAATGGTGTTTAATGTGGGCAAATGTGAAATTGTTCATTTTGGCAGGAAGAATAAAAAAAGGGGCTTATTATCTAAATGGTGAGAGATTGCAGAGTTCTGAGATTCAGAGGGATCTGGGTGTCCTAGTGCATGAATCACAAAAAGGTTAGCATGCAGGTCCAGCAGGTAATTAGGGAAGCTAATGATAAGCTTATCATTTCTTATGAGGGGAATTGATTACAAAAGTAGGGAGGTTATGCTTCAGTTGTATAGAGCATTGATGAGGCCACATCTGGAGTATTGTGAACAGTACTGGTCCTCTTATTTGAAGATGTAAATGCGTTAAAAGCAGTTCAGAGAAGGTTTACTAGACTAATACTAGGAATGGGCGGGTTGTCTTATGAGAAAAGGCTGGACAGGTTAGGCTTATATCCATTGGAATGTAGTAGAGTAAGGGGCGACTTAATTGAAACCTTTAGAGGGGTCTTGACAGGATGGATGTGGAGAGGATGTTCCCTCTTGTGGGAGAATCTAGCGCTAGGGGGTCACAGTTTAAAAGTAAGGGGTCACTCATTTAAGACAGAGATGAGGAGATTTTTTTTCTCTCAAAGGGTTGAGTGTCTTTGGAATTCTCTTCCTCAAAAGGCAGTGGAAGCAGAGTCTTTGAATATTTTAAGGCTGAGCTAGATAGGTTCTTGATTAACAAGGGGGTGAAAGGTTATCAGGAGTAGGCAGGAATGTGGAGCCATGATCTTACTGAATGGTGGAGCAGGCTTGAGGGACTGAGTGGCCTACTCCTAATTAGTATGTTTGTATGTTAAACTAATATCTTTTAATTTAATTTTCAAAATTGTGCAAACATTCTTTTAATGTGCACTTTTCCAAGTGCTCAAAACTTATCAGATCAGCTAAGTCAGTGGACACTATTGTTTCTTGAGTTGGAACATTGTGGCTTCAAGCTCCAAACCTGCGCACGTAATTTAGACTGACTCTTCAGTTCGGAGGGTGTGCTGCATTGTCAGGTGTGCTGCAGTCAGCAATGTTCTCCTCCTTTCCTCAGGAGTTCTGAGGCCATCCCTAATAGTGTTTTAGCTGAGATCTACTAATATAGTGTAGACCAAACATGGAACTTGCCTGGTGTGTGCAGCTCAGGTGAAATCCCTGGGCTGTTGGGGGAACTGAGTGTATAACAATGCTAACAGAAACCATTGAGCTTGTTGATGATCCTCCTAATCCTTCCAGGCCCAAAGCAGCAGTAATGTTCCTATTGCCCGGCTGTCACAAATCACATGGGAATAACGCACTAGAGATTTTCCCATCTGATTCACTTCATGAGATGAAGAACTTGGCAGAGGAGAGGAATCCAAACTGCAGCAAATCACCCAACAGATGGCATGTTGGTACTCCAGTGTAGTGCAGCATTACTCCCATCCAGCATTATAGATCTAGAAGTATCATAGGACATGATATAACAAATATTGGCCCAGATAATGCTGAAAAAAATAATGACAGCATTATTAGTATGTAAAAAAAAAAATCCAGCAATTTGGGGCGAATAAGAGAATTGCCACAAGTTCCAATCTTCCTTCAATTGCTGGATGATTTGTGATGCTTTGCCGCTAGCCTTGAAAACACTGAAAAAGTGCAAACTTATCAAGAGCCTGCTTGCTGACATTAATTGCGGGTCCTGAGATTGCTGGATTTACATTGTTGATATAAATTAATCTCACCACAGCTATTTAGGGCGATAATTCATATAAGAACTATGTTAATAGCCTGTTTATGACCCTGACATGGCACTCAACCTTAGAGACAGAGAAAGGGAACGATAAAGCTGTGAAGTCTCATTCCCACAAGTATAAAATTGTTTCTAGAGTTTTTAAACATTTTTATCCAACATAGCAGTATTTTTGTGTCAGGCTTGGCACCCACATTTCTGTTAGTCATAACGAGATATGATAATGGAAAGCAAACTTGCTGGATATTGTTTTTTTTTCGTTTAGCAATGCCTCGGTTCCCTGAAGGCAAAGCTACTTTCTTGATCATGAAGACATTTTCCTTTGTCTCCTTCTCTCTTTCTTAATCCACTGCCTTTCTTTCCCTCTTTTTATTTCTCTTTGTCTCTAACTGGACTTTAATTCACCTCATTTGCTTTCCATCGTTTGCTCTGTTTTGTTCATTGTATTTCATTAAAGAGGTAGACAATTGGGCACAACATTCATGAGGTTCCTAGTGTGATGTTGACATTGCCATTATCAATTTGTAAATGCAGCAATTTGTGGTGCAAACAGAGAGCGATCTGAAGGGTGAGGAAAACAGCCCAGTTCAAGTTGCTTTCTGCAAGATGCTCTGCTCCAGCAATTTCTCAGCCAATACATTTGTAATTAAGGTTAGCAAATTCACTTGCTCCAGCAGATCCTTTTTCAATACCTTTCACTTACTCTCTGTCAGTTTCTTTGCCTTCATTCCTCCTCCTTATGCAGAAACACATATACATTTCCCCAGATACTGGCAACCCTTGCCATTTTGTCTGCACGGCCATTGTGAGTTCGTCATTAGGAAACACAAGAGAAGTAAAACATGTTTAATGCATATATTTTTAAGGTATGCAGTCAAATGATTGGGAGAGTTTTTTTTTTAAAAATAATGCACGTTTATTAATTCAAAAATAAAATATATTGTAGAAACATTCCACTCATTTGTGCACAAGACATGAAAGTAGGTCCAGTTTCAAATTCTAAATAAAACCTGGAAAACAAAAGCTTGAGACTAATACTTGGAACATCAATGGTCTGTTAAAGATCATTAAAGGGGTGGAAGGAGGCTTCAATGATTCATACAATTGAAACAAAATGTCCAAACCTTTACAAGTAAACACTTAAGACATAAGCTCCTCATGTTTGGGATAGCTCTAGACCACTACTCTGGTCAAAGTTTCCAGCAAGTTTGTCCTTTCTAATCCTATGACTTTACCCTAGACCTCAGTCCTAAAATCAGACTTCAGCTCAGCCTTGTGCATCAATTACCAGGCTGCATCCTTAAAGGATGGTCTCCAGTATACCAGAAGCCTGCAAGGAGCAAACCCAAAGAGTGTGTCGATGAGACTGGGCTGAACAGGATTGTATGCAACAATCAACAATTTGAAATGCTATCTGAAAGGCTGAGCTCCCAGCATGCTCCCCCTCCGAAGTGACACTATCTCAGTTGTGACATTGTGATCAAGTATATCACTTACTTATCTTCATGTTCTCGACTAAAATGTAAAATCTTGGATTAAAATTTAGTTTAAAATATATTTGTTTTCTTAATACCAGTCCCCTCCCAAATTTAAATCGTTCTCTTAGCAGTTTGTAAACCACCTGAATTATACCTCTTGCAGGTCAATCACAGGACATAACTTTGGTAGCCATGAGGAAGTCAGATGTGGCCCAGGGAAAGGGCAAATAAAATCAAGAATAGTATTTCTTCCAGGGTTACTAACTGAATGTGTCCTAATATTTTCTTGTAATAGCAAAAGAATAAAAATCAGTGGAATATTCAAAGTTATTTCCTTACAAAGCAGACATAAATCATTCATTTAAACAATACCGCTTAACCCATTGTTGATGCACACCGATAGGCATTCTTGGATACAATTACTGCTTCTGAAAATTTCACATCTTTCTTCTCTAGAACAAAATTATTTCTGTCTGGCAATGACACCTTTTTTAATAGCTTCATAATGAAGCTGGCACGTTATTTGTTTAATTTAGAACAAAATATCCATGTTTTATTTTGTTTGGTGGTCACAGTTCTGTGACATTTAGGTGGGAAATGTATTCCAATGCCAGCATGAGTATTTTTTTTGGACATTTCAATCTAAACCTTTCTCTGTTGATCTATCACTCCTTAAGGTACCACTGCAATACACAATCATTTCAACAGAGAGTTTATCTACGTTATCACTGTATTTCAATAACACATACACAGCAATGTGTTAAAAGGCAAAAATACAGCAAAGGTTTGAGATGGCCTCACAAACCATAAGAGAGAATTTTAAAAGATCTATCAAACCACAGAGTTTGTTACATCTTACGAAACAAGCTCCATTTTGAATTATTCTGTATAATATACATAGGTGGGGTTTGTGGAAAGCAGTTTTATTCTATATCCAGGCAATTTATTTTTTGCAATGCTCCCCCCACCAGGTATACGATTACTTGTTACCCAAACATGGACATGTACTGATAGAATCACATGTCTTGAACTAAAGTGCTATTGTTGTGCGTAACCTCAACTGCAACGTCAGGATTTATTTCACTGCATGTTAAAGGGGAATACCAAATTCTAAACATACTATGGGAAATACATCTAGATTAGTATAGCACAGTATAATGATATCATTAATTGACATGCACAAAACAAACCAAATTCTGTCCCTTTTACACCAACCAAATGTGAACTGTGGTCTCCGTTTCCATTTAAGAACAATTTGCCTTACAGGCCAAAAGGTAAGTTATCCACAAAATGGGATCTTGTGTTGTTCTATTGTAAAAGGCTGTTGGAACAGGTGATATGTGAAGGATTAGCCGAGGAAGGCATCTGTGGGTCTGCAATGGACAGTAACTGTCTCTGAATAAGTGCTGGGTCTTCTTGCAAAAGCAAGTGGTTGGAATTTTACAGCTACTTCTTGGGCCGCTCCAGAATGTTTAAAAATTTCCCTCTGGTCATTTCTCGGGCTGAAAAATAAAATTTTGAAAGAACTTAAGAACATATAGAATGATAATAAAGAAACTTTTGCCATCAGTTCCACTCCTCCTAGGAGACAGCATGATTTTATGGTGGTTATATTGCTGGATTAACAATCTAATGGAATTCAAAACCATTATGGCAAGCTGTGAAACTGAATTTGATCGATCTAGTTATGTATGGTCCAGTACCCATAGGTGGACCATCTAAGCTGTTGAACTGTTGTGACCAAACTCACCAAGTTCTGATGGACATAGCTGCATGGTGGATCATCATGAGGAAGTTGACTTCCATACCATAAGCACAATATCTACAGCAGTTCAGGAGAAAGCTTACCACCACTTTTGAGTAAGTGGACAATAAAAATGTGGCTTTGTAAGCACTGCTTATATCCAGAGAATCTGTTTTGCAGGAGGTCTCCATAAATTAATTCCCAAGTTCAAAGAGGAGTGGTTGTAAATAATAGGTGAGATCTCCAAATGCAGGCAATTCTACAATTTTCCTCTCACTTAAGTGTTTTGCAGAGAAGCCAAAGATGCTCCATTCACAATCCTGCAATTTTCAATTTGGACCCCAATACTTTCTGACATTTAACTCCACTAGTAGCAACCTAGAATTATAGCCTGGGGATTTCCACTTCTTCTCATTCATTAAAGTGAATGAGAAGATAATCACGACTGATGTCACAAAAGTATACAAGCAATCTCGGAATTTTACAGCACAGAAGGAGGCCATTTGGCCCATTGTGCCTCTGCCGACTCTTTGAAAGTGCTATCCAATTACTCCCACTCCCTTGCTATATAATGAATCATAGAATTTTACAGCACAGAAAATCCCATAATGTATACTTTCTTGCATAAATCCTACATGTGGACTCTGTCCCCATGTATCCAAAAAAAAAGTCACAATGCTACTTTACTAGTCACTCAATGCTGTATATCTTCTGTTCTCATGTCAGTCTGAGCTATTTTACTGCTTCTCTTCATTAATAGCACCTATCACACAATGATGAGACAAAACAATAAAACAAAAGACCATGGGCTGAATTTTCTGGGCCTGTTGGCGTCGGACATCATGATGGGCGTGAGCGGACAATATGGCAGGAAGACCAAAATTCAGTTTCCCAACATTGTGAAACCAGTTTGTAATCGTCCGCTCCGCCATCATTGGCAGGCCATATTTCCCGCCACCAAACGTCGGGAACTGCATCGTAGCTTATCTTGGCAGAATGGAGGAGATCGTTCATCCTCTTTTGGCACTGGGTGGCTGTCCTCTTTTGCAGGGCATTGGTGCTGACCACTGCTGCCACCCCTCCAATGCTGGATTTGTCACCTTACTTGTTGGCCTTTGCCTAGAGCAGGGGTAGAGGACATGGTGGCGGGCCTCCACTGCATCCAGTAGGCCCTTGAGGGAGGAGTCAGTGAATCTGGGGACAGCATGTTTCCTCCCTTTGGCAGCCATGACTTTGCAGCAGCTTCCTATCCCTTGAAGACTACTAGCTCTGGGCAGGGGCTTTAAATATGGTGCCCAGTTTTCTGAAGGCCTGATGAGGCAGCGGGGTGGGCGAATGAGAGGTCTCCCTACCAGCGACCTGGCATGCTTCCCGGGAATGCATGATTAACGAGGCGGGATTGGGATGATACAGTGTGAAAAGCCACCATTGTAGTCACTGGGTAAAACATTCTTTTTCCCGCCCACTACTGCACTTAGTGCAAATCTGGGACGATTGCACGCCATATCGATCAGAGCAGAGGGAGCTTTAGTGGATCTCCAACTAAACTATACCTAAACATAAGAGTACTCCTAGCCAGCACTGGCTGTAAAAAATACAAAGCTGTTCCATTCAACAGCATTGACATTCCTCATCTTCAGAAGCAAGAAAATTGATCAAATATGTTTCTATGAGGGGAAAAATGTTAACTTATCTAATTGAAGTTACAATATTATTAGTGATTTCATTGCAGACTTAATATTTCTCCAGTTTAGGCTTTGTTTCAGGTTCCTGTATAACAATCTGAAATTAGGGATTATTGACAGGCAGCTTTCAAGTGCCCAGCACTCAGATGGAAAGGTCAGCTTGTTTTTCAATCAGCTGTCAAGTTTTAGTCAATATTCAGACTCCTGCCACTGGCACCTGTCAACAAACATGGAGGGGACAGTGTTGTATCTATCAATAACCGACAACACCAATTACATTGTTGTGGAGTTTCCTCAATGTGTAGGACAGCTATAGCTTCAAGGTGGCTTTTGTAAACCACCAAGTCTCTTAGCAGTCTGACATTCTCAAGGCAACAACTTCAAATAAATAATAGGTAAATGGGAGCAAGATGCTGCTTGAAAACACGCTGAGAATTTGGATGACATCATAAACCACAGTTGGTGAAATCTGAACAACCTATTGTCATTAACTAAACCTCGAGAACATGTTTCATCCTAGGTGCAATTCCAACATCTTCTCACACAATAAATTTTCAAAATAGGGTACGTGGCATGGTGGTTATGGTATTGGACTTGCAACCCACATTATGGCATTGTAATTTGTGGGCTGGCACTACAAGAATGACCATGAAACCTGGCAGATCTTTGTAAAGCCTCATCTGGCTTACGAATGTCTTTCCTGCCTACACGTGATTCTGATCCCACGCTACCTAATTGAATCGTAATGTCTCGGAAGCACCATAGTCATTTGTAAAAACAATCATCATGCACACACACATTCAAGGTGGCAACCTGCCATTGCATTCTCAGGGAAACTAGGTTCTTAAGGAGACTAGGAATGGGCAACAAATGTTAGCCTTGTCAGCATCATCCACAACAGAGGAACAGAAAATTACATTGAATTTTGTTTTGTAGTTGTGATCAGGTAAATGGGCACAGCCAGTCATTTACTGTACACTATATTTCCTGTTATTTAAAACCAGAGAGAGCAGTAAGTAGGTATATGGTTAGAGTGCAATTATTGTGTGTGGTTTATCATTTCATGTAGCCATTTTAGTGATGAACTTATTTGCTCCCTGTACCCTACACATCAAATTCAAAACTCTTGACTTCCTTATAAATCCCTATATAACTAATAACCATCCATCACCCAACTCTGCAGCCTTCTTCAGCCCATTATTTCTGCCCATGCAATGCAATCCTACGACTCTGGCCTAATGTGCGTTCCGGGGTTTCTCATTCAGTGGGAGAGTTTTCAGCCAACCCACTGGAACTCATTCCCCAAAGCTCTTCAGCTTGCTACTTTACTCTTTGCCTTTAAAAGCTTCCTTAAAAACTATTATAATAGATGCATTTAATTTTGCTAATTCTTCCACTGCCATTTGTTCCGCTCTCACTGATTTGATGTGCTCTGGGACATTTTATTTGTTACAGATGTCACACAAATGCAAGTTTTACTGTACCACCCTGTTCCCACAGAAGAAAATATTTCATTGAAAAATAATAATCATTGTTATACATCATGGAGGACAGACTTTAGCTGTCAATACACTGTTCTAATCTAATCAAGATGTTCCATTACATTATAAAGGGGGGAACAGCAGTGTTGATTACAAACAGCAAGTTAGGTTGTATTTTACATATTAAACAGTGAATTCGAACTACAAAAAAAAATTATAGATGTTTATCAATACCTCAGGTACAATTGCTGAAAATTTCCTTGGGTCACTGAGCAACTGGGCCATATCTATACCTGCTGTAGCTTTGGTAGAAGCTTCAGGCCAATTGCATAAATTAGGTTTCCGCAGATCATCCCTCAAAAATTAGGACAACTTATTGAATGAATCTTTGTCGAAATTCCAAGCATAAGCTGGTGAACTTTGGAATATTAAGGTCAGTGACGTAAGACTTCAAAGGAAATCAGTTCCTCAAAAATATATCAGTTTACTTTGAATGGAGATAATCGGGATAAATCAGGAAATGGCTGTCACTTATTTTGGTTCATTCCCCAGGGCAATGTCTTGACCAACCAGAGTCAAGCTGGTTTAAATTTCCAAACAATGTTTGGCAGTTAACTGTCAGTCACCATCAACTGGTGCATTCTCCATGACAATCAGATTCCACTTGCCAACCAATCAGCACTCTCTTCTTATGCAGTATAAATGATTTTTTCCCTGACATTGGTATTTTCTTGCAAATTGTCCTGATGAGTGCAAGACAAAAAGCTTTGAAAAAAATGTCTCTTATTACAGCAATACTCAAGTTCTGTACTACCAAACAAAAAAGAAACAGTTAACATTTCGAGTCCATATGACTCTTCTTCAGAGTGGAATGAAAGATTAGTAGGCAAAAGTGTAATGTATCAATGGGCTGTCTTTGAAGAGGTGATGGTTTGGGTACAGTTAAGATTCATTCCCATGAGAAGCAAAGGTAGGGCAAACAAAGCCAGAGCTCACTGGATGACTTTCACTTTTCAGAGATGCTGCAGGTCTGCTGTGTATTTCCAACATTCTGTTTTTATTAACCTGCAGAAACTTACTGGTGAGGCTGACATATGAAATATCTTAAATTACAAGACAAGTTCTGGGGTCTGTGGAATCATACCTCTAAGTAATGTCAACACTCTCAGGAAGAGAAAGGAATTGAAAAAAGCACTTAACCATCACTTACCACCATATTGTTTCTAAATATCATAGCGATGGAAGCCATTAATATTATCTGCACCACAAGCCACTATTAATACAGAAAAAAATACACTTAATAATCAGTATTCTCTCACCCCAATGGTTTTTTAATAGAATTATGCACTCTTCTAGTTTCCTGATAGCAAAATACGTCCATATCAAATCAGAATTCGTTAGAAAGAAAAACAGGATTAATTCCACAGTAACCTAAATTGATTTTATCATCCGAATCCTGAGATTAGATTGCAGCTTTGAACTAACTTGAATTAACTGGCTGGTATTTGATTTTAATAATGTATATGGTCTCATTTTGTACATTGGCATTTGATTTCATTTTCAAGTTGTACTCTAGTCTTCTTGTTTACTATTGACAGTGCAGGTTATTTAACTTAATTCATTATGTTCACAAAAAGAACATTAATTATCTTCCAACATCAACAAAAGGGTGTCAGTTGTTTAATATATGGTGAATTGTCAATCAGTACATTAATATAATATAGTATACAAGATTATAGAGCGTCCATTGTTTATAGTGGGTATGTTGGGTATTGACACATTTTGCCCATAGATATAAAAACCAAAAAACTGAGATAACCAAAATACTTTAAAGAAAAGGCAGTAAGTCTCCAATTAACCAGTGCTGCTTGTAATTGTTGGCACTTGTATCAAAATCTTATTAGTAAGGTAATTGCACTTTAATGAGGTGTGAACAAATGATTGAAACTGTTTGAGGACCCAGCTTTGCTTGAAATTAACAATGTTTAAATTGGTATGTACGGGGTAAGTACTTAGAGAACTGCCTGAATTAGTTGGTGTGCTTAATAATATTATAGGCTGAGCCTTTCTAATTGTTTCCTTTGGCAATGCAAATGGTTAGTGCCATTTGCCCTTTATAGCAGGCTGCCCCTGCCAAGAGTGGCAAGGACTGTATTTAGAACAGAGACAGGACAACTTGCATCATGCATGATTACATCTTTTTTAAATTGGTTGCTAGACTGAAACTTAGTATTAGCTAACCTTTCACCTGATCAGAAATAGACTGTTCTCTAGTTATATACTGCGGATGCTGGAAATCGGAAAACAGAAAATGCTAGAAAAATTCAGCAGCTCTGGCAGCATCTGTGGAGAGAAAAACAGAGTTAGCATTTCGAGTCCATACGACTTTAGAGAGAAGTCTGAAGAAGAGTCATAGAGACTCGGAACGTTAAATCTGTTTCTCTCTCCACAGATGCTGCCAGACCTGCTGATACTTTCTAGCATCCTGTTCTCTCGTTATAATCTGTTTCTAATAGACTCTCTGCCAACCTACCCTGCCCCCAAAATCAAACTGTATATGTAGCAGAGGAGATCAGAAAGGGGGGCTTGAATTAACTAACAATATTCATGAAATTCATAATAATATATAGTTTTTTAAAATACTAGAAATACTCAGCAGATCAGGCAGCATCTGTGGCTAGAAACAGAATTAACGTTTCAGCTCAACGACCTTTCATCAGAAAATGAAATTCACAAACTTGGTTGCACTATCTTGTTTCAAATGGTTGTTGCTGCAAAGACTAGAACATCACAAGCAGCATTTTAATTGAAAAAAAATTGAACTGTAGAATTGGAAAGGACAGTCAGACCTAAACACTGATAAACTGATGAGACAATAAAGAACAATAAAATGTCAACTAATTATCCTCCAATCCTGGAGAAACAATGTTTTGAATTCACAAAGAACAAATCAAACAAGATAAATGAACAAATGGCCAACCGAAATGTAGCAGGGAGCTGGGGAGAGAGAAGACAATCATAAGGGATGGGATGAGAGAGGTGAGAGAGAGAGTAGAATGAGTCATGACTATCTTGGCCTCTGCTACAAATAACATCCCTTGCTGGCTAATCGAGATGAATGCTACCATCTCCCATCCAAAAAAAGCCTAATATTTCATATTACATCCAATACTATTTGAACTGCAATATACTGTACAATGTAATGGATAACTGTAAACTTATAAACTGGTGTGACTTACAAAATGTATTCAAAATTAAAAATGTAACTGACAATCTATCGACAATTGATTCCCCGATACCTTAAATTTTGATGCCACTCAAGATTTTATGCCATTAACATTAACATTTATAGAAGCAATCTGAAGTATATTTTTCACACACACCACCTGCTGCCTATTCCAATTATACAGTGTCAAAACAGAGGTTTATTATCCAATATTTTAATTGTACTGTGGCTTTTATTTCATATATTATTGCTTTGAGCTAATATTTTCACAGTAGTAATGCAAGAATACACTTGCATTTTCCAGCAGCTATTTTTGTCTTACTTTCAAATTAACATTTGAAACAGCTTTTAAAAGGACAAAGGTACTGAGACTAGTGAACGTGTGTTAAGAAATAAGATATTTAATTATGATTTAGTTGAGAGGAGCTAAATTGACTAATAGCAATCTAAAAGGCATTATGAATACTTCACCTTGGGGTGTCCATCACTGGGTTAAACATGATGCTAATTGGAAACGGGCTGATTAATAACTCTCTGTCCTGTCTATTCAAATAACACTTAACAAAATAATCAGTGGCGGCTGGCCACCAATTTCCCTAAAAGGAATTAAGCTATCAGAATTAACTGATAGGAAACAAATGAAGATGACCTGTAATTACTAAGCTGGTGAAGTAATTATCATATTACAGAAAATTATTCTTGATGAAAATCTTGTAAAATCACATTGCTCTTTCCATGAGCCTGGTCCACCCAATTTCAGGTCTGTCACCCATTTATACCCGGGAATACTTGAGCTGCTCTATTCCTTTATTATCTGGTACCCCCCAACCCCGACAAAGAGACACTTTTGGGGGCTGGGGCATTTGCTATATATATGCAACTATAATTACAGATACTAATTGTTAATCAAATTTAGAGCTCTGTTTTGCTTTGAGATTAATATGAGAGGGGATTTGGTGGGTTAAAACAACATTGATTACATAAAAAGAATCAGTAATACTAGCAGGTGCTTGATTTCTTTTTCTGTAGATTACCATGATGTAGGTGATCTTGTTTCCAACACAGGATTGATTTTGTGGTGTATTGAATTTTTTGTTAAAAAGAAAAACAATTTATACTTAATAGCACTATCTACGTGACAAACATCCCAAGGAGCTTTATAGGATTTCAGAGGACACCCAGCAGGATTTGATAGAGAAGTAATAGCAGATGTGTTTGGTTTTGTGGGGGTCTTTTGCAGTGTGTTCCACAGCGCAGATGTGTAGCAACTGCATAGGCACAGTGATCAGGAAGGCAGGGGAATATACAGGAGACCAGAGCTGCAAGGGAGGAGGTAGTAATGCTGGAGAAGATCATGGAGGAAGGACAGAGTGAAGTTGTTGGGTGGGTTTGAATGCTAGGCAAAGAGGTTGAAGTTGAATTACACGGGATAGAGGCTTTAGTGGCTCCTAGCTGTCGTGGCATTGGATGTGCTGCAGCAAAAGGAGTGCTGCTTTTTTGGAAGCTGTGCTTATGTGTATCCTTTGAGCTGACTTTGTGCCTTCCAACAACAACTCATATTTGTATAGCTCTGATGAAATGGCACTGACCTGAAACATTAACTCTGTTTCTCTCTCCACAGATGCTGTCAAACCCAAGCTTTTCCTATTTTAATTTCAGATGTCCAGCATTTGCAGTATTTTGCTTTTCTATTTTTACAGCACCTTTAACATGTAAAAAGTCCCAAGGCTCTTCACAGGAGCACCATCAAACAACATGTGACACTGAGCGACATAAGGAAATATTAGGGCAGATGGCCAAAAGCTTGGTCAAAGAGTTGGGTTCTAAGGAGTGCCTTAACGAAGGGGAGCAAGAAAGCGAGGCAGGGAGCTTTAGGTAGAGAATTACAGAGTTTAGGGCCTAGGCAGGTGAAGGCATGGCCACCAATGGTGGAGTGATGAAAATCTGGAATGCTCAAGAAGCTAGAGTTGAAGGAGCACAGTTATTCTGGAGGGTTGTAGGGCTGCAGGGGTTTGTAGGGAAAGGTGAGGCCATGGAGCGATTTCAAAACAAGGATGGGAACTTTAAAACCCAGGTGGGAGACAATGTAGGCCAGTGAGCACAGAGATGATGGGTAGAATTCAATTCAGATGTGCCTTAAACTATGGATATTATTATATTGGGCATTTCTATATTAATACATATTCTCATATTACTGAGAAATTGCTTTTTTATCCTGGAAATTAACTCTCTACTGTCCAAGTTAAAAGGTACAGGTATATTGTTTAACACATATTCTATGAAATTATCTTAACAGAATTACACAAAATGCACAGCACAGAACAGGCCATTCAGCCCAACAAATCTGTGATGGTGTTTGTATTCCACATGAATCTCCTGGCATTCAATCCATCTCATTTCAGCTTTTCAGCATATCTTTCCATTCTCTTTTCTCTCATATAATCAAATTTCCTTTTGAAAGCTATCTGCCTCAATTACTTCCTGGGATAGGAAGTTCCACATTCTAGTCACTATGAGTTAAGAAATGTCTCCTTATTTTTCCTCTTGCATTTATTAGTAACTATCTTGTACTTATGGCCCATAGTTTCGGATGATCCTACAAGTGGAAACATTCTCTCCACATGTAGCCTGCCCAACCCTTTCATAAGCTTAAAGGTCTCTATCAGGTCACCTACATGTCTTATCTTTTCAAACCATTAAGAAATAGAGATAGTTTAAATAAGTTATATTTGTATTTGTGGGTGTTAGGAACAAGTTTTAGCTTTAAAGTTTAAGGTTTATTTGTATTTCTATATCTGTGTGTTAAGAAAGGTCAAATGGAGTTTTAGTTTCACTTTAAAAAGGTGCTTGCATTTCTAATGAGGAGTTTTGCGACCTTTAAAGAGAAGGTAAACATACAAGGGTAGAAGGATTGGACTGTTGCTGAGCAACAGGGGCCCAGAGAGGCAGGTTCCTACCACAGACACACGCACAGAAGAGGAGGAACAGCAGTTGTTTTGGAAGCTGTTTGAGTGCAGCTGGTTCTGAAAGTTGCTGCCAGGAGAGACTGGAGCAAAGGGGACAGATAGCCAGTCCCAAGCTAAAGAAAACCCCAAAAATTGAAGGAAATGGAAAAGGGGAAAGTCTAAAGAAGACCTTCTAGACAAAGGAAGGACATGAATATGGAAAAGGTGCTGTTAAGTGAAGTTGAGGGTGAGGGCAGAGAGAAAGGCTCCATGCTTCAGATTTAAAGAGACAAGTTGCAGAAAGCAGGTTTAAAGCAAGAACAGCTTGCAAGAGGCAAGAAGGTCCAAAGAGACAACTGAAGGTCTGTAACTCTTTGCTATGGACATGTGAAGCAGTGGTGTACTGTTGATGGCTGAGTCAGAGAGACAGGGTGTGTGGATGACAGCTTGAATGCATGTGGTGACCCAGGGAAGTGGAACGTCAGAAGGAGAGTTTGAAATCCTGAAGGTGAACGCTTATGGAAGGCATCTGAGAGAAAGCATCAGTTTGGGAGAAGATTCCAAGGCAAGGTCTTGCAGAGTGGAGACTGGAAACCCTCATGTGAAGGACGGAGTTCAGTGAATCCAGTTGGTTCATGGTGTGACAAGCTTTTGAGGGAGTTGAGGAGAGATCCATAGCATCTGGTTGAGGTGGTATCTGTCACTTGATTTCAGAGTGTGGTCTGTCTGACCACAGGCTGCCATAGATTTACATGGACTGTGTACTTACTCTGTACATTAGAGTATAAGATAGCTTTTATAGCTTGTATATCCTCACACATCTGTATACATTTGTAAAGGTATAGCTGTGGGTGATGGAGTATTGTAATATAGTTAATCTTTTCTTGTTGAATAAATGTTTTATTCTTTTGTTAAAAGTTCATCAGCCAACCCTTGTGCCTCTGTTCAGTAGCTAGGATCTATCAAGCTGGGTTCCACTCTGGGATCAGGCTTGTCCAGGGGTAATCTCAGCTGGGATTGTAACACAAAGCAAAAAAAGTTCCAACCAGTTCAATCTTTCCTGATAGCTCCAATCTCTCAGTTCTGGTATCATTCTTGTAAATCTTTTTGCACTCTCTCTGGTGCTTTTATTTCCTTCTTACAGTGTGAGACAACTGTGCACAGTACCCTATAAATGAGAAACAAAAACAAAAATAGCTGGAAAAACTCAGCAGGTCTGACAACATCTGCGGAGAGGAATACAGTTAACGTTTCAAGTCTGTATGACTCTTAGTCAGAACTAAGGAAAAATAGAAATGAGATGAAATATAAGCTAGTATCTCATCTCATCTCTATTTTTCCTTAGTTCTGATGAGTTTTGGTCAGACCTGTTGAGTTTTTCCAGCTATTTTTGTTTCGAAGTTCCAGCATCCGCAGTATTTTGCTTTTACCCCATAAATGAGGCCTGACCTAGGTCCTATACAAATTTATGCAACTTTATTTTTCAATTTCATAGCCTTAAAATCAATTCCAGATTATTGTCTTCATTTTTCATTGCTTTGCTGATCTGCGATGCTATTTTTAATGATTTGTCCACCTATGTCCCTATATCTATTAGCTCTTCTATCTCACTCAGTTTCTTATTTTCTAAGGTGATGTCTCTGCTTTTCTTAACAAAGTGCATCACCTCATACTTATCCACATTAGAGTAAATTTTCCACTTAACCGCCCTGTCTATAAGGTTTAAAATGTCTTCTTGCATTATGTTACATTTTTCCTCAGTGTTAGCTATTACCCCACATCAACATTAGTAGATAATGTGGAGTTTTGCTTTGTTATCTTTGAAGTTTTAGTAGAAATTTTCTACAATTTTCCCTTAGGTAATTCGATAAGTCAGATATAATTCAGACCAGTCAGTACATGGTCTGTGGAACAAACAAGTTTGGTAAGGCTAATAAACCTTATTCAATACATATTTTTCTGTATGATGTAAAATGACAAAAAAATAAATGTAATTTGAAGTCTATAGATGTCTCCATATTGCAATATGCCAATATCATAACATTATGACATTTCTCCTGCCCTCACCCACTCAGGTAGGCGGTCCAATGAGCACCGGTTACAATTTCGTATCCATCTTCTCATAGATAGAGAGGAAGAAACAGCATTCCCAAGAGATACATGCACAAATAGCCCCTTTGTATCAAGCCATTTTGCATTTGCAATTTAAGCTGCACAAGTAATTTTTTTTTACCTAATATAAAAGTAAAATGATTTTGGAGCACGCAGGACTATTCAGAAATGTAATTGCATGCCAATCTCATTTCCTTTTGCTAAGACCTTAAGGGACAACTCCACCCATATTATAATTAGGAAGACGTTGAAATGCCATTTACTATTAGCAATGGTTAGTGACTAGTCAAGCAAAGCTGTGGTGTCACAGATAACTGTTCTGTGTGTGTTTTTAAAATTCTGCATAACTAAAATTAATTTTTAAAAAAAACTAAAAGGTAGGCTCATAAAATTGCATTTCTAACAGTTTTCTATTTAGTAACATCAAACCCAACTTACATAGTTATATTTCCCTAAATAAAGAATCTATGATGAGGATTGGTTCCTGGGATGAGAGAATCATCCTATGATGCTGAGTAAATTGGGCCTACTTTCTGGAGTTGAGAAGAATGAGAGGTGATCTAATTGAAACATACAATATTCTAATAAGGTTTCATAGGGTAGACACTGAAAGCTTTCCCCTGGTTGGGGAATCTAGAACATAGGGGGCACAGTCTTAGGATAACGGGTCGATCATTTAGGACTGAGATGAGGAGAAATTTCTTCACTCAGATGGCTATGAATTTTTGGAATTCTGTATCCCAGATGGTTGTGGGCAGTCCACTGTTGACCATATTTAAGACAGGGATAGACACATTTTTGATCTCTCAGGGAATCAAAGGATATGGGGAGCAGACAGGAAAGTGGAAAGGAGGTCCCCTCTTATTTCTCATCTACATGCTGCCCCTCAAAGACATCATTCGAAAACACAGCATTAGTTTTCACATGTACATTGGTCACTCACAGCTCGACCTCCCAAGATCCACTCTCAACTTCTCCACTATTGCTAAATTATCAGACTGCTTCTCTAACATTCAGTATTCGATGAGCAAAAATTTCCTCCAATTAAATATTGGGAAGACTGAAGCCTGCTCCAAAGACTGACCCTGCTCTAAATTCTGTTCCCTAGCTACTGACTCCATCCTTCTCCTTGGCAACAAAATTAAACCAGTCTGTTTGCAACCTTGGTGTCATAGTTAATCCTGCGATGAGATTCCAAGCACAAATTTTCACCATCACGAAGACCTATTTACACCTCCATAACATTGCCCAACTTCGCCCCAATTTCAGCTCATCTCCTGCTGAAACTCTCATTCATGTCTTCCTTACCTCTTGATTAAAGGCTGTTGACTCTGTAAATCGTGAGGCACTCTGGGAGATTCTGCTGAAGTATGGATGTTCTCCAAGATTCACTACCATCCTTCACCTGCTTCATGATGATATGCGAACAGTGATCCTCAACAACGGATCCATTACAGGCCCTTTTGAGGTTAAGACAGGAGTAAAACAAGGTTGTGTCATTGTTCCAACTCTTTTTTTTTTTGATTTTCCTTGTTGCCATGCTCCGTCTGACTAGAGACAAGCTCCCTGCTGGAGTGCAACTTATTTATCAAATGGATGGTAAGCTATTTAATTTCAGATGACTCCAATCAAAAACTAAGACCTTAGCTCCAATATGCTGATGCTGTAGTAAGTGCTGATTCACAAACAGATCCCCAGAGGATCGTCGACATATTTACTGAGGCATATAAGAAGATGGGACATATACTCAACATTCAGAAGTCCAAAGTCTTCCATCAGTAAGCTCCAAATGCACATGCCCCAGCCCCAGCTCCAGCTCCATTGATTAGGATTCATGATGAGTGCCTGAAAAATGTGGAACACTTCCAGTACCTTGGAAGTTATCTTTCACAGAAAGCCGTCATTGACGAAGAAATCCATCATCGCCTGAAATCTACTGGTACAGCCTTTGGCCACCTGAGGAAGTCAGTGTTTGAAGATTGTGACAAAAAAACTGAAACCAAGTTCATGGTCTACCATGTGATCGTGATCCCTTCTTTAATGTACAGGACTGAAACATGGACAATGTATAGGAAGCACCTCAAAGCACTTAAGTCATACTATCAACGCTTCCTGCAGAGGATCTTACAAATTGGTTGGAATCTTCTGTTCTGGAGTCGAAGTCTGGTGGCAGACAGGAAAATTGGCAGGATTCCTGCTGGGCGGCGGGATGGCTGAACAGGTGCGATCTTCTGCTATTCAGCTCATTAATTATGCGCCTGCGAGGAGCTAAGCGAATCTCATAATGGGGCGGGCTGGAAGTTGCCCGCCTCACCATTAACTCATGGGGTCCACAGTCCTGGTGCCATATTTACCTCCATGTTACCCTGGACCACATTATGATCCACCTCCACATGCCTTCCCCCTCCTCAGAGCCGACACCCGTTACCATCCCCATACCCATGCTGACCCTGACCCTACCCCGTCCCGTTATCCAAACCACCTGTCAAGTCCACGTGACCATCCCCCCATCACTAGACCTTCATCCACCAGCCAGACTCTCACCCTGGACCTGCCACCCTACCGCATCCCACTCCTCCCTCTCCCTCTGACTGTGATTGTTCCCTCCTATCACCAGTACCCTGAGTTCATCCCCCAAAATCCCACTGTCGACATCACCGACTCCAGCCTCTAAGACACTACCCCTGCCCCAAAACGCTGCTCCGGACACTCTCCCCCCCAATTCCCTAGGCACTCTCCCACCCTCTCCATTTAGCCTGCCTCCACTGTCCAGCCTTCGTTCCACTCTTCCACCATAACCACCACCCCCTTCCAGCCTTCACCTGTCTCCAGTGTCCAGCCTTGGTGCAGCTTTTGCTACCGGCACTCGATATGAGTAAGTTATGCGAGATCCCCAAGAAGGCAAAAGAAACATCTACTGATCTCAAAGCAAGGGAAGAGGTGAAGCTCACCAGTTGCACGCCACTTATTTATTGTGGTAAAACTGAATGTTCTAAACTGTTGCTGGCAGGACACTTAATTTGGAGGGCCAACTTAATTCAGGTGAGGTGGCCTTTTAATGAGTATGCATGAGATGCTAACGCATGCAAATAAGGTTCCCGACAGTGTTTATCGAGAAGCTCACCCGCCTTGAAAGTTGGGAGAACAAAATTCAAATGGTTTATCCTGCCGTCAGAAAACAGGTTTTTTTTACCTCCCACCAAATTAACTGTCCCCGCCCGCCACGATTCCCACTGCTGGCAGGAGTGGAAGATTCCTCCCATTACGTGGGAGGACAGACGCACTAACATCAGTGTCCTCTCACAATTTGACACCACAAACATCGAGACTATAATCATATGCTATCAGCTTCGCTGGGTTGGTCATACAGTTCGGATGTCAGATACCAGGCTCCCAAAGCAAGTCTTCTCCCAGCTCAGTCAGGGCAGATGCACCAGAAGAGGACAGAAGAAGCATTTCAAGGATGTGCTGAAAGCCAACATGAAGAAATGCAACATTAACTTCTGGGAGACCATCGCCTTGGATCAAACCAAATGGCAACAATGCCTATGGGAAGGATCCCAGCATTTATGAAATCATCACAACACTTATCTCTGTGAACCAAAGATGAAGGTAGAGACTTTGCAGGGAGATGTAGGATAATGTAAATAATATATTTATTGGAGTCAGAGAACTGGGGCGAGATCCAGTATAAAGGGTTAATGTTAAATATGTATCTTAATGTGTAATAATACCTTCACCAACATTAACCCTATATTCTACATAAATCCTGTATCAGCCATCTTTGGACTCATGGAAGACAATCATCCTCACTAGCAAGGAATAGCTAATAATGAAAACCTCCAGACATCATTATTCCAATGCAGCCCTGACCGGTTTCCCACATTGTGCCCTCTGTAAACTTGAGGTAATCTAAATCTCTGCTGCCTGTACTTTAACACACAGCAAGTCACATTTATCTATCACCCTTGTGCTCACTGACCTACACTGGCTCTCAGTCAAGCAAAGGCTTGATTTTAAAATTCTCATTTTTGTTTTCAAATTCCTCCATGGCCTCACCCCTCCCTAACTACGTAATCTCCTCCAGTCCCACAACACTTCGTGATAACTCTGGCCTCTTGAGCATCCTTAATTTTAATTGTTCCATCATTGGTGGCTGCACTTTCAGTTGCCTAGGACCTAAGCTCTGGAATTCCCTCCTTACACTATGTTATCATCATTGTGGGTCTTAGAGGGGTTTGTTCATGATATGGATTCACAGATAATGCTACTTAACGACAATGGGATCTTATGTCACTGGTAATGTAAACTATATATTTACACATTTAATATGAACGCTTTATACTACATCTCCCCCCAAGTTTCAGACTCCAATAAATACGTTATTTACATTATCCTATATCTCCCCGCAAAGTTTCTACCTTCACCTCTGATTCACAGAGATAAGCATTGTGGTGGTTTCACCAATCGCCCCGGCTGTGTTTTCAGCTCTTTTGGAGGTTGCATAGGATTTAGGTTCTCCATGTTCTCTCGAACTCCATAGAATAATATGTGAATCATCAGAGACTATTGGTTCTCTGTTCAGGTTTTCTTCCTGATCATATGGATAGTTAGTCCATTCCATTGATGGTCTTCTTTTTGTAGATATACATGTTTCTATTTCTTTTTCCCATTTCATTTTCAGTCTCTACAAGAAAAGATCTCAGACTTTGTGTCTTATCTAGTACTTGGCCTTCTCTATTCTGGTCTCTAATCCAGGCTGATTCACCTGGTGGAGTTCTGGTAAATCATGCACTCTATGGCGTTGATTGTAGTTACTAGTCTGATTTGATCATCCTCCTTCTCCTTTACTCTCTCTAAATCAGTTGCTTTTAGACATGGCATAAGTGTATGTGGAAGAACACAAAGTTGAGTCCGCAGTTGTTTTCCCATTAGAAGTTCTGAGGGAGCCAAACCATTTTTCAGTGGCGTAGAACAGTAGCTCAACAGTGCTCAGTTGACATCATCATTCTTTTTCCAACAAAGCTTTTGCCGTTCTTACTTCACTTTCAGCCTCCCTATTTCCCTGTGGATACCTGGACAAACTAGTTGTGTGGACAAATCCATAGTCTTCTGTAAATTTCTTGAACACTTCATTCGCAAATTGTGGCCATTGTATGAAATGACAAGATCTGGAATGCCATGTGTGGCAAAAATTTATTTTAATTGTTAGGAAATAGAGATAGTTTAAGTAAGATATATTGGTATTTGTGGGAGTTAGGAATGAGTTTTAGCTTTAATGTTTAAGTTTGATTTGTATTTCTGTATGTGTGTTAAGAAAGGATCAAGTTGAGTTTTACTTTCACTTTAAAAGGTGCTTGCATTTCTAATGAGAGTTTACAGCTGTAAGAGAAGTTAAGCAAATATAAGAGCAGAAAAACTGGGCTGTTGCCTAGCAACAGGTGTCCAGAAAGGCAGGTCCCTCCCACAGACACACACAAGAAACTAGAAGCAGCAGTTTTTGAGTTCAATTTTGAAGACAGCTGACAGGCAGCAGCAAGTAGCTGCCAGAGAGAGACTGGAGAAAAGGGGAGAGATAGCAAGTCCCAAGCTGAAGAAGAAAGTCCTCAAGAATCCAGGGGAGTGGAACAGGTGAAAGTCCCAAGCCATCCTTCTAATCAAAGGAAGGCCAGGAACCTGGAAAAAATCATGTTAAGTGAAGTTAAGAGTGAGGGGCAGAGAAAGGCTCCAAGCTTCAAGCTTAAAGCTCCAAGCTGCAGGAAGCAGAGTCCAGGCAATTTAAAGGCTTGAGAGAAGTCAGAAGGTCCAAAAAGGCAACTGAAGATCTATAACTTTTTGCTGTGGGCATGTGAAGCAGTGGTATAACTCTGACGGCTGAGTCGGTGAGACAGAGTGCGTGGAAAAAAGATGGAATGCATGTGGTGACCCAGGGGAGGGGAACATTAGAAGGAGAGTTTGAAACCGCGGAGGCGAACCCTTGCAGAAGGTGTCAGAGAGAAAGCATGGGTTTGGGAGAAGATTCCAAGGAGAGTTCTTGGAAAGTGGAGATTGGAAACCCTCGTGTTAAAAACAGAGTTCACTGAGACTGGTTGGCTCACAGCGTAAAGCATCGGGGGGGAGTTGAGGAGAGATCCATATCATCTGTCTGGGGTGGCATCTGTCACTTAGTTTCAGAGTGTGGTGTGTCTGAACTTAGGTCGCCAATTGGTTTATATGGACTGTACTTACTGTGAACATTAGAGTATAAGATAGCTTATGTAACTTGTGTTATCCTTACAAATCTGTATATATCTGTAAAGGTATAGTTGTGGGCGAAGGAGTATTGTAATGTAGTTCACCTTTTCTTGTTTAATAAATGTTTTATACTTTTGCTAAAAGTTCATTGCTGACTCCGGTGACTCTGTTCAGTATCCCCTCTCCACATATCTAAACAAACAAATAAAAGTTAGGGTCTAACAAGCTGGGTTCCATCCTGGGATCAGGCTTGTCCAGTGGTAACCTCAGCTGGGGATCACAACATAATGAATTAATGACTGCTCCTGAGGTTGCACCATGAAGACGTTTAACCTCAGTCCATCTGAAGTAATAGTCAGCTACAAGGAATATCTTCCCCTTGAGCTCGTAAAGTTCCCTTCCGAGTTGTTCCCATGGTCTGGATGGAAATGAGGATTCAGTGATTCTCTTTGCCCTTGGTGATGGATTGCAAAGGTGATGCAGTTCGAAAACATTTCCTCTAGTGATTTTGAGGTCCCTGGCCACCAAACTTAACTTCACACTCTATCATGACACTTAACAATGCCTAGATATCCCTGGTGTATTCTCTCAAAGATCTTGAGTTTGAGGGCTCTTGGTTTGACCAACCTCTCATCATAAAGCAGCAAGTCATCTACAACACTAGAAGTATTGTATCAGGATGAAATTGTTTGGAACACTTCCTGGCCATCCATTTTTGCACTTTTTTCAAACTTTAGCACATTCTTCATATGCTTTTTGTGCTTGTCAGATTTCATTCAGCCTCCGTGTTGTTGCTGGTAGGAATTTTGCAGTCAATGAGGTATATGACTCTACATCCTCGACAAGATTTATGTCCTCCTGTTCAAGTTTCTCAATAGGAATGTGTGACAATGTATGTTATTGTTTATTGTTTGCCTTGGTCAGGTTTGTCCAGTTCCTTCCCCTGCTGTTCCTGGTAAATCTTCTGCCCAGTTTCTTAAAAGGTTTTTAAATTCATCAACTTTAGAAACAAATTGTAGATCTGTGCAAGCTTTTCGACTGAACAGTGAACATTCTTGGTTGTGAATCACATACAAAGTTTCTGTGATTTCTCTTCCATTGTACTGGAGTTTAGCAGTTAGCTGTCAGTTGAATGTCTCCTGGACCGTGGAGTCATATGATTGCAGGCTGGAGGAAGTCTTGTTTTAACCACTGTTCTGTGTCTGAAAGATCTGAAATTCCTGTTCCAGTGTCTAACTTAAAATTTGTTTTATGACAAATGACAATAACATCTGTGGTCCAATAGTTCCCATGTGATCCTGTAACTTCTCCCAAGATTGGCACTTCATTATCTTTTTCTGCTTCAAATTCTTGAATGATACATGATCTTAGTTGTTTCTCCTTTAAGCTTTGTGTTAGGAGCTTTTTGCTGCAGCCGAATTAAAATGGCCTCTTCTTGCAAGAATGGCATCCGCATTTTTGGTGAGCATTCTTCATGTCGGTACAGAAGTTTTCCGCTACGAGAACACTGAATAACGGCAGCTGTTCACTCTTTCTCTGTTTTGGATCAAATGCGCTGTTCCTTCTATGTCCTACAAATTGAAATGTATCAGCCGTTTTTCTCCACGAGATTTCTTATTTGCCATGAATTAAAATCTGGTTTAGTCTTCTCACTTCTGCCTGCCTTGTTAACTGCACAGCCTTCAACAAGGTCAAATCTTCCCTCTGCTGAAAATCTGATGAAATCCCTTCTAAGACTCCTACAACAATGCAATTCAGGATTAATTCATCATTCAGGGCTCCATGTTCGCAATTCTCAGCTAATTGATATAAAGCGTTAATGAAGGAATCTATGCTCCCTCCTGGACTTTGGGTACACCTACTGAACTTTTCCCTCTATAATGGTTTCCTTTGAAGACTAAAATAAGTATCGAAGGTTTTGACAACTTCTTCATATGTCACCACAGGCGGAATTTTCCATGCCCATTGTGCAGACAAGATGGCAGGAAGGCCAAAAATTGGTTTCATGACATCATGAAACCAGTTTGCAATCGTCTGTTCCGCCCGTCAATGGCGGGCCACCTTTCCCACCGCCACAGGTTGGGAACTTCATTTTAATACATCTGCGTTTCATTATAAGCCCTGCTTGGTGAAATCATCCCCCAACACTGAATCATCCAAGCAGGTTGGTGCAATTGCATGCCGACATGTTTCACAACTGAACATAAGCGATGTGAACCTGTTGATCTGTTTGGTGGCCTCAAGAGGGTGAGGGCTGAGGAGGCAGTCTCAAGAGGAGATGAAGCCAGATGGAGATGTGAGGGTGTGTGTGAGACAGTGAGTGGTGATGTCCCTTGAGCTGGCAATGAGTGAGATGCCAGTGAATGTGTAATGGGCGATGAGTGTGACAGTTTAGAGTGATGAGATGGTTGCCTTATCCTGGAGGCACGGATGAAATCATTAATTTCTTTCTGCAAACCTCTTCTGTGTAATGTTCACACTGACCACCATTGCCACTGCCTCCCAAGCTGGAGTGGTGTCACTGATGGGTCTCCTGCGGCCAGAGCGGCGTCCCAGGGATGTGTCACTGAATCGGGGGGTTGCAGTCTTCTTGCCTTCCGGGACCATGTCTTCTGTGCTGCAGTCCCGGGCTGGAAGCACTGAGAGGTCTACATGCAGCTGTACTTTAAAAATGGCGCCTGGCATGAGGAAGCGGTAAGGTGACAGCATGGCAAGCGAATTGGAGGCCACCCACCAGCAAATCGGCATGCTTCCCAGGAATGCATGATTAATGAGGAAGGATTGGGAGGATACAGCATGAAAACCCGCCATTGTGGCCAGCGTGCAAAATGTCCTTTTTCTCACCCACTACGGCACTCCATGCAAATCTGGGATGATTCTGTCCCATGTCTTTGTTTATGCCCTGTCTAATCATTACATCATCTGCACTACTGCCTATGGCATGGGGAGGATACTGACCTGTTCCTTGCTACCCTTTTCTGCTAGTCCTGAAGCTGTTTTGTACCTGGTAAACCTGTGAGGCCAGTTCCGCCATTTGTTGGCTTGATCCAGGCCTTCCACATGGTCAAAGCACTCTTGTAAAGGTAGGATTTTCTCCATGGCTTTCCCTCAATGTAGCGAGTTCTGTTGAAGAGTTTCTTTTTCCCGCGCTGTCCTTGTCCTAAAGTCGATTCTCTTGCCGCTTCTTCCAGTCACTTGTTGCTTCTTTTGTCATGTTTTCCGCCATCAACATCTGTTATCATTGTTGTGGCTCTTATAGGGGGTTGCTCATGAGCTGGATTCACAGATAATGATGGAGGCAAGGGTATTGGTAAACTTTACATTTTACTGAACATTATACTAACTATATAACAATACAGGCCCAGCACGAGGCTCTACATAGAACTATCTCTCTCCATGCTCTGTTGTCATGAGATCTTACATCAATGGTGTTGTAGACTATATAGTTACATATTTACCATTAACCCTTTATACTAAATACACCTCACTTTCCTCTATTAAGGCACTCCTCTTTGACTAAGCCTTTGGTCATCTGACCTAATATCTTCTCATGTGGCTTGATGTCATATTTTGTCTTATAATATTGTGAAGTGCCTTTGGGGTGTTTCATTACACTAAAGGTGCTACATAAATATTATCTGCTGCTGTTGAAAGAGAAGTAGAGAGGTGGAGAGACTTAACAAGGAAATTTCAGAACTTAGGGCCTAAGCAGCTGAAAGCATGGCCGCTAATGGTGGAGCAATTAAAATCCAGGATATGTAAAAGACCAGAATTGGAAATAGCGGATATCTCAGAGGGTTGAGTAGCTGGGAGATGTTTGGAACATAGGAATAGAAGGAGACCATTCAGCACACTTCGCCATTTAATACAATCATGGCTGATTGAACACTTCAATGCCTTTTACCCACACTATCCCCATAACCCTTTACGTTATTGTTAATCAGAAATCTAGCAATCTTAAACATGCTCAATGACTGAGCTTCCACGATTCTCCAGGGTAGAGAATTCCAAAGATTCACAACCCTCTGAGTAAAGAAGTTTCTCATCTCGGTCCTAAGTGGCTTCCCTCTTATTTTGAAATTGTGTACCCTGGTTCTAGACTCCCCAAGGAAACATCTTAGCTGCATCTACCCTGTCCATTCCTTTAAGTATTTTGTCGGTTTCAATGAGATCACCTCTCATTCTTTGAAACTCTAGAGAATACAGGCCCAGTTTGCCCAATCTTTCTTCAGAATAAGGTAGTCCCGTCACCCCGGAACAAATCTGGTGAACCTTCATTACACTCCCTCTATGGCAATAATATCCTTTCTGGGGTAAGGGGACCAAAACTGGACACACTACTCCAAGTGTGGTGTAACCAAGCTTCTATACAATTGAAGCAAGACTTCACCACTCCTGTACTCAAATCCTCTTGCGATAAACTCTAACATTCCATTAGCCTTCCTAATTGCTTGCTGCACCTGCATGTTAGCCTTCAGTGACTTATGGACAAGGACACCCAGGTCCCTTAGTACATCTACACATTCTAATCTCTTACCATTTAGTAAACACTCTGCACATCTGTGCCTTTTACCAAAGTGGATAACCTCAAATTTTTCCACATTATATTCCATCTGCCATGTTCTTGCCCACTCACTAAGTCTGTCCAAATCCACCTGTAGCCGCTTTACATCTTCCTCACAACACACATTCCCGCCTAGCTTTGTATCATCCGCAAACTTGGAAATATTACATTTGGTCCCCACACCCAATCATTGATATTTATTGTGAACAGCTGAGGTCCAAGTATTGATCTTTGTGGTACCCCACTAGTCACAGCCTGCCAATGCGAGAATGACCTGCTTATTCATACTCTGTTTTCTGCCTGTTAGTCAATCCTTAATCCATACCAGTATATCGCTTCCTTTCTCATGTGCTTTTATTTTGCTAATCAGCCTCTTGTGGGGGACTTTACCAAATACCTTCTGAAAATCCAAGTATACCACGTCCATTGACTCTCCCTTATCAACTTTGTAACAGCCACAAAAAACTCCAACAAGTTTGTCAAACATGATTTCCCATTTGCAAATCCATGCTGACTATGCCCAATTAGATCATGATTATCAAATATCCATTTATCACATCCTTTTTAATAGATTCTAACATTTTCCTTATGACTGATGTAAGGCTAACAGGTCTGTAGTTCCCTGTTTTCTCCCTCTTTCCTTGAATAGTGGAGCGACATTTGCTACCTTCCAATCTTCAGGAACCATTCCAGAATCTATAGAATTTTGAAGAATGATTACCAATGCATCCACTATCTCTATAGTAACCTCATTCAACAATCTGGGATGCAGAATATCAAGTCCTGGGGCCTTATCAACTTTCAGTCCCATTAATTTCTCCAATACAAAATTCTTACTTATGTTAATTTTCTTCAACTCCTCATTCTCCCTAGTCCCCTGGACCTCTAAATCTGGGTGATTTCCTGTATCTTCCTCAGTGAAAATAGATAAAAAGTAATCATTTGGCTTCTCTCCCATTTCTCTATTCACCATTATGAATTCTCCTGACTCTGCCTGTAATGGACCCACATTTGCCTTAGCCAAACGCTTCCTTTTTACATACCTAGAGAAGCTTTTACAGTCCATTTTAATGTTTTTTGCTAGATTACATTCATATTCTATTCTCCCATTCTTTACCAGTTTCTTGGTCTTCCTTTGCTGTATTCTAAAAACCTCCCAATCCTCAGGTTTACCACTATTTCTGGCAACTTTATAAGCCTTTTCTTTCAATCTTACACAATCCTTAGCTTCCTTTGTCAGCCATGGTTGACTGACTTTTTTGGGTTTTTGCACCTTGAAGGAATATATTGGTGCTGTAAGCTATGTAATAGTTCTTTGAAGACTATCCATTGCCTATGCAAAACATAGGATGTTTGAAAAAAAGAATGAAAATTTTAAAATCAAGGTGTTGCTTAACTGGAGGCCAATGTGGGTCAGCAAGCACATGGGAGATGGTGAATGGAACCTGGTGCAAACTAGGACATGGGGCAGCAGAGTTTTGGTTGACCTCATTCTAGAGGGTAAAACGTGAGATGCTGGTCTGAAGTGCATTGGAACAATCAAGTCTGGACTGGAGGCAACAAAAGCCTTGATGAGAGTTTCAGCTGAGCTGAGGCAGAGGTGGGCAATGTTAAGAAGGTAAAAGTAATTCTAATCATATTTACATGTTACATCTACTCATTAGGTGTAAGCTGATATTATGAATTCAGGTCTAGCATCAATATCCTCTCAGGTTCTGTGGCCTCAGTGGCTCCTGTAAGAGTGCTTTGCCTTTATGTGAGTTTAAGCACACTGCCTCATATCTACTTTGATGATAGCCTAATTCAGGAGCATAACAATAGCATCCTCTTGTGATATGGACTGAACAAGCATGTCTTTGGCACACATGTTTCTGCCTATCTCAATGAAGGAAGACCTAGTGCATACTTAATGAGAAGAAGCCTGATAAAAATCATTAAGCTGTTTCATTTCACAGCACATTGAATGTACAGAATAGCTTTTAAGAGTGGACTTAGTTAATTCAACCCGTACAACAAGAAAACATTAGATATTAGCCTGTATCGAGAAGTCATCTTAATTGACTTTAATAAGGTGGCTATACTACAGTACCTTTAATAAGCTGACTATACTACACTTCAGTGAAAGCCCTCACAGCTTTCCCTTTAACAAACATAACTACCTTTGCAGTATACCCATTTTCAACACCTCCATCCTTTTAGGTACCACTTCACAGACAGACAGTCAGAAATCAATAACTCCCCACCACAACAGATATAGTGTTGTTTTTCTTATGACAAGCTAGACAATTGCTCATGCTTTAGTCTCTGAAGGAAACAACTTATATTTAGCAGATGAACAATTATTTGTCTAAATGTCTTTTTTAGAAACTTGTGAGGATATACTTTTCATAATAAAGCAACATTGACAGTAAGTTTTATTTTCAAATCATTTGAGTGGAAAAATGATCAAAAATTCCTGAAATGAGAAAGTTGGTGAAGCTTAATTTTCCATTTACTTACCTTGCCATCCTCCCAGCTCCTGAGATTTGCATTCCCATGCTATGAGGTGCCATACCATCTGAGTCCTGCTTGCTCCTTGCTGTCAGCCAAAACCTTTAAGTTCCTTAAGCACCTTTTAAAAGTATCAATTTTTAAAGCACTCAAAGTGCTTAATCATAAAGTTGTTCCTGGTCACAGCGCACTCAAGTTTTAGCAAAAGAAGACTTCTGGGAGACAGGAGGGTGTCAGTTCAGAGTCTGGGTGGTGGGCAATTGTGCAGCTGAAGCCTTGGGATCCTGGTGGAGGTAGAGAAAAGTGCAACAACAAGTGAGGACACAGAGTCCTGTGAAGGGAATGAAACAACTGTTAGGGATTTAGGTTCCTTATGGGATAGGGAAGTTGGTAGAGGTTGGTGGTTAAAGGGTTGTAGCAGCCAGTGTGGATTTGAGAGTTGGGCCAGTGGAGGGAGTGGTGGTGGTTGTGGTGGGGGTGGGGAGTGGGGCAGCAGGAGCTGCAACAGTCCAGGATCAAGCATGAGTATTTGCTATTTAAATTAGACTGTGTTTTCATGCGTCCACCATTTGCACTGCGAACGTTACCTTTGATGTGCTGGTTATGGCCCTGACCAGTTTTCTCCTCCAACTGATGCCACAGGTGGTTTGCAATCCTAAGCAGCAACGTTCCCTATTATTACCAATTCCCATGTGAATGAAGAAAAGAGATGAGCAGATAGAAACACTAAGACAACAGAAACACATGTAGGCAATGACACAGGATTTGGCGGGTTCCAAAAATGTAATTTACAAAAATATATTTTTTTAACGTCAGCATCAAGGTCCCAGTATTTTGGTGATGTCATGTCAATGACACAAATTACATTTACAAAGCACTCATTGTATATTAAGAAATCTCAATCTTTTTGAAAGCAGTAGATAACAGGGAAGATATCAAGAAGCAGGGAGAAAAGGTACGGGGTTTAGAAGGTGACGAAGTGGAAATGCCGAAGGATGGAGTTACTAGTGGGACATAGTGGCTGAAGGAATGGTTGCCAGTGGCAGATATATGATGTCAGTTGAAGGAAGAGATATGGTCCAGAGCACAGCTGGTAGATCTCAGGTGACTGTGTGTAGGGAAGGAGGTTCAGAGTTGGAGAAGAACAAGGTGGCAGGGTGGGTTTGTCTTGTGGACAGATCTGAAGGTGAGAACAAGATTCTCAACTTTCAATTACTTTACCTCAAGGATTCACAAATTTTCATTGTTCATAGTGGGAAACAACTAGCCAATTTCAACACAATTTGGCAGGAAAGCATTAAGTAAGTCATAATTATAACATTTTACTGGGATGCTGCAGGTTCCATTTCTCATGAATATTGTAGGATTAATGGGATCCTGCATTATCTTGTATGGCAGTGATGGAAATTCACATATCATCAATTAAACATTTTAATCAACAGAAAATTAAACAGCTACTAAGCCTCTTGTCATCAAGCCAGCTGTTATTTTACAGCATCGAACAGACAGCTCTTCTGATCATAGAAGGAACGATGCTAACATTGCCTTTAATAATAAACACCCAAATGTATTTAATCTGTACAAATTGGAGGTTTGATGAGTGTAACATTAACAAGATGCTAAACTAGTATTTAAGTACCAATTTACTGATGGTCAAACAGACCCAAATGCTCGACTTAATTAATAGAAAATTCAGCTCCAAATACAAATATAATGGTACAGGCATAATCATTGTAAATAATGATTTTGTGTTTTCCAAAATCTTCTACTACTTTGAGCAGATTTATGAACATTTCTATTAATTAATGAATAGCTGTGTAACTTTGAATTAGATCCAAAGCAAAGTCACTGCTGTATTAGCTTGAAGCACAAAAACACAGGAGTCATAAACCTGAACACATCCATAATATTCAAAATTCCCAAGGGAAATGCAAAGAGGAAGCCATGTGCTTCACTATAGACAGAAACTGTTTCTCTACTTGTTCATGAATGCTGCCCTATGCTGATTACGTAAAAGCAGGGTGAGGGGCAAGTTAATCTGTACAATCATATTCTAATTGATACTTTAAACTCTTTACAAAAACAGAAACAGAAATACCTGGAAAAACTCAGCAGGTCTGGCAGCATCGGCGGAGGAGAGCACAGTTGACGTTTCGAGTTAGTTCTGCTGAAGGGTCGTGAGGACTCGAAACGTCAACTGTGCTCTCCTCCGCCGATGCTGCCAGACCTGCTGAGTTTTTCCAGGTATTTCTGTTTCTGTTTTGGATTTCCAGCATCCGCAGTTTTTTGCTTTTATCTTTAAACTCTTTACATTGAGTAGTATTGTGGCACAAATATATAGTACAAACATACAGTGCCTGAGGATTAGAGAGATGGGGCTTCATCTCTTCCCCCTACGGACAAAAACTCTCCTTTCAGCGAGCATTTGTTCTCATCAATGTTACAGTAAAATGTTCAGACCAGAGGGGAGAGAAAGCTAAATCGACGGATGAGTTTCTGCGCTTCTCTTAATGACTGGCTAAAGAAGCAAAGGTTTAGTAATAAATGAAAGTGTGAAAGAATGAAAATGTGACAAAAATTGATTTTTTTTCCCCCACTGTCTTTGTCTCATCTATTTAATTCTACTCAAGAAGTTCCATAAGCATAGAACTAAAATTAAAGCCAGAACTTGGTGAAGCCAGTAAGTGTAATGAGTTGGCATGTAAATGCTGGATCTTGCATACCTTAGCGGCTATGTTGTTCAATTTACAGACTCAAATCCAGTATGTTATTGCACCAGTGTACTATCACTGCAAGGACACGTAGCTTTAAGATGGTTCCAATGTAATAGAAAAAATTGAAACCCACAACAGCTCCCGGTGTAAACTGGCTGGTACCTCATAGGGATTACAGGTCAAAACCCTAAGTCGTCAGCTCTTGTCATCAGGTACTCAACTTCAAAATACTGCACACCAATATGGTACCAATCTGCCCACAAAACTTGCGATCAATTTGCAACTCAACAATGCGCATTGTCATAGGTACTGTTTGACTAACTCACATTCCCTGGCTCCCAGTCCTGAGCAACATTGCCACCCTTCATATAAGAAGGGTAATTGCAACAGGCAAGCTACTGGAGAAGGTCTACTCCAATTCAAGCCTACCCCTAATCAAGGACCTCAACTCAACAGCAGTATCCCTTCCCTCATGCCATCCCATATGGTTAAATCCACCACGCCGAGGAGTAACAGCTGGGGACCTATGGCAGGAAGACTGGCAGGAGAAAACATCCCCAGAAACCACACTTGCATCATAGACCCCACTACTCGTTCAATCGGCTTTGATCTCCCAAGGCAACAGTGGGCCCTTTTAAACCATTTCTGGACTGGCCAAAGCCTCTGTGCAGCCACCTATCATCAGTGGGTTCGCCAGATCAACCAGGCTGCAGCCCAAACAAGGACTCTCAATGTCGAGGAGTGTCCTCTGACTAAATTAAAAGGGGGATTAAAGATTTCCATCTAGTCACTGACAAGGCTGTTGCTTGGCTCTGTGACCATGAACATGCTAAATAAATAAAATGTAACAGAAGATAAGATTATTTTCCTGTGGCATCACATGGAGAATAAGAATTAACCAGGAGTGATTACAAGTTGGTGATTTATTAAAGGATTCAGGCAGTTTACAGATTGAATAATTGTACATTATTAAACAGAATAATGAAAGTAATTAGAAGATTATAATCTATTGATAAATTCAGTTGATTTCATATATATTTTACTAAGGAATATTTAGAAGTGAGCATTCAAAGGATGTTCAAATGGTGCCACAAAGCACAAGCATGAAGCTGTAGTATTCCATTATCACATCAAAGAAGGCAAGTTCAGCACTGTACCTCCAGAAGGAATTCAAGGTGTAATATTCAGATACACACTTTATAGCAAAAATAGCCATTCTATGCATTGGAAAATGGGTACATGCTCAACAGGTGGTGCAGCTGACTCTCAAATAGCCAACACTTGCATGCTCAACAAGTGATGCAACTGACTCCCATACAAATGGCCTTCAATTCCACCTTCCTGCCACAGCCAAGGGTATTGGATCAGATCTCATCAGGTTATCTGAATCCCATAGGATGGTGAGGTACCTTACCTAGGAGTGAAGTATCCAATCCCAATGCCTTGCCTTGCCTGAATCACAACTGGCTCTTGCAGATCATGTGGTGGAATTGACCTCACTGGCAAATAAACTAATTTCCTACATTGCCCCAAACGTTCAAATCAAGGTATATGAAATAGCAGAAAACAAGGGCAAATAAGAGATTGAATATAAAAAACACTCCCTGCTATATCTATAAAGCACTAGAGTTTGCCATTTTGTGACAAACGATTCTATGATTCCACTTACAAGCTATATAGTGGCTGCATAACTAACCACTCAAACTTTTAATTGGCAGAAAACAGGTTAAGTAGCTATGCAGAAAAGGACAGTAGTGTATATGTAGTTAAAATGCCATTTTGAGATGCTACAGTGTGTAATCTTTACTTAATGGATTTAAAGCCCATTCTCTCTGGGCTGATCACACAGTATGCACAGTAGAGAGGAAAAGTCAGCCCCTTCCTCTCCCTAGCCACCTGATTCTGATGTTTGTGTTCAGGATTCAATTACACAGTTATTGATACCTCACAACGATATTTAAAATGCAGACGTGAAGCCTGATTTCCCATGGGCCTGCTCCTCTTTATTTCAATGCTGGCGTCCCTAGGTGAATTCCTAAGGCGTCCATATTAATGGGTCTTCAGTCTGGATTCATTCATTAAACACTCCGCAAGGTTTATGATGCTCTGATTATTAGCCGACAAGTCGTTGAATTTCAATTTACTTATGCAAATGTGTTTTCTCCTTGAATTTCCTGAAAAAAATACTACAGGCTGGTCCAGTAAACTCAAACTTTATATGAACTAAAAGGTTTTAATTAATTTCTTCCCCCACCCCTCCCAACCCAAGAGATAAGCAGCTAATTTTTTGTTATTAGCTATGGTTATAATTTTATTTTAAACTTGCGTTGTGTAGAATATTTTACTTGCCAGTTTTAACCTTCTCCAGGACTCCAATTAATGTTATACACCTCAATTCAAAATAGTGCAAAGATTACACTGTTGAATTTAAAGAGGAGTTGGATAGATTTTTGAAATATCAGAGAGTTGAGGGCTATGAGGAGCTGGCATAAAAGAGGAATTGAGGCCTGGGGCAGATCAGCCATGATCTTATTGAATGGCGGGGCAGGCTTGAGGGGCCAAATGGCCTACTCCTGCTCCTATTCTTTATGTTCTTATGAATTCTATTAGAAACAAATATTTTCACTGCTAGCAGAATAGTAATTGTAGCACATAGAGAGAACAAATACACAAGAGTGATAACCGAACAGTAATTGAGGGTTCAGTTGGCTTATAGATGAACCACTGGATACCTCAGGCTCAGTTACAGGCCTTCATCTAATAAAGATGTTCAGATGCCTTGTTTATAGCTAGCTGGGAATGATTAGAACCACAGAGCACAGAAGGAACCCATTCAGCACATTGTGACTTTGCCAGCATTACAAAACAATAATGTCAAAATATTATTGACTGCAACAGGGACCCAAGGTGAGATTATAGATTCAAAGTTTACCCTCAGTATGTTTTTTCACAACATTATATGCTGTGAATTTCATACCAACGGTTTTAAGTCTTGGGTTTGTAATTGCTACCAGTGGCTCCCAATAGGTTCTATGCAACTGATGGGTGAAAATGTTCATCATGAAGGATTTACATAACCCCTGCAGATTTAATACTAATTATAGCCGATTACTAGGAAATAACACAATTAGAAATAAAAATGCAAATGTCTGACCATTCACTGACAGTAACTCATGCACTGATTTCTAGATAAGATGGGCTGTCCTGCCACAATGAAACTGGTAGCTAGTATAATAATGCTACAAATAACCATTTTAATTAAAACAAATAAAAACATAAAATGCTGGAACTACCAGGCCAGTCTGTCAGCAGCTGTGGAGAGAGAAACAGAATTAACGTTTAAGGTCTGTGAGCTTTCATCAGAACTGGGAACTAAAAAAAAGTAATAATAGAGTTTGAGCAAGTGCTGGGAAGCAGAACAAAAGGGAAGGTCTGTGTTTGAGTGGAAGGTAGGAGGGATTAAATGACAAAAGGTTTCTTAGTGTAGGGCCAAAGAGAGTGATAATTTATGAATAAAGAAACAAAAGATGTGTCTAGAGGAGGTGTGAATGGCAGGAATCTGAATAGCCGTCAAGGAAAGTAAGAGATAAATGAGAGAGAAAAAAAGCAAATCAGCAAAGAAAAACAGAACAAGATGGGGGTGGAAGTTACTATCTAAAGTTGTTAAATTCAATGTTGAGTTTAGAAGGCTGTAAAGTGCCCAGTCAAAAGGTGGGGTGCTGTTCCTCGAGCTTGCATGAGCTTCATTAGAACATTACAGCAGGTCAAGGACAGAAATACCAGAGAGGGAGAAAGGTGGGAAATTAAAATGACAGACAATTGGAAGCTCAGGGTCACCCAGGAACTGGGGAGCCTATCGTTCCCTGTTGCTTTCTCTATGGCAATGCCACAGCCAATCAGAATTGACTTGCCAACCAATCAGCATCCTTTTCTCCTGCAGCATAAGTTGTTGTGATTGTTTGAAATTTGGCATTCTTGTGTTTGTCCTGATGAGTGTAAGATGAAAAGCTTCAGCAACATGTCTCTCTTTCCAGCAATATTCAAGTTCCGTACTACCAAGCAATCATTCATTGTGATCTTGGCTGATTTGTATTTCAATTCCATCCATTTGCCTTGACTCCATCTCCTTTTATACCTTTGACTAGCAAAAATAATCTATTGCTCGCAGATTTTAAATTATTAATTGAGGTAACATCTACTGCTTTTTGTGGGAGAGAGTTCCACGCTTCTACCATTCTTTGCATGAAGAAGTGTTTCCTAAGCTCTCTCCTGAATGGCCTGGCTCAGATGTTAAGTTTTTATCACTTTGTCCTAGACTTTTCCACCTGTTGGTGTGTTTAAAATGGGGCTTGACAAAGATACTGACTGTTGCGAAGATGCAATTCTTCTAGCACAGGCCACCCATTAGATATCACAGCTGTCACCAAGAAGACCTTTACAGCTGAGCACAAATACACATGCAGTTTCCAGCATGGCTCCCTGGTGCAGTGATCAGTTTTGGTACCCCTTCTAAAATCGGCTAAGTTTGAACACAACGGCAGAAAATTTACACCTAAACCTTCAGGAATGAGTTGGCACTTTCAATCTAAATCACACTATAACACATTAATAAAGAAAAATCCTGAGACAAGCGATTTTTATTAATCCAAGTGAAAAGACCAGCTCATTGTGTTGTTTTGCAGGTCTGCTGGCTAGCAAGAATTTACTGGGATCTGATGGGTCCTTCTCCACCTGACTGTCATTTCCACTTCTGCAAAGAAATCTCCACATTGAGAAATAAATATTACATTCAGCAGCAGCCGATTCCAGTGATGCTGCATTTCCACTTGCAGAAATAAAAAATATGTCCTTGATCATTGAGCATTTTTATATATATTATTTCTTTAGGATGAATGCACTTTTACAGCTTTTCAACCTTCCCCGCCCCAGAAAATGTCACCAATTCTTCCCTCTTTAGAAGACATCAAATCCTTGCTGGGTTATATCCCCTAGGTGCCAGTCAGGCTCCGATATCTCATCCACTGGCCATTAGTCATGTGCGTCATTCTTGCTGGATGAGTGCTGACAAGCGATTTGATCACTGAAAGCATCATCGTGAAATTCAATTCTGTCCCGACCTGGCATACACACAGACGTTCCCAACAGGAATCACTGAATAGCAATTGGGGGCAGGAATTCTGCTTCATTTCATACTCCCTCATCAAATGAAACAATTTCAATTATGATGGTCCTATTACCATTTCAACCAGGAAAAGCTTAAACTTTTCTGGTCTGACTGACTCAGCTGCTTACTTTGGAAAAATAAGATAAATGGCCATGTTTCCATAGATAGAGATATTTTGGGAAGGCCAATTAAGACCACAATGGGTTCAAATATTACCTTTGCACCTCCTAGATATGGGCTCAAATCTACTGAGGCTGATGGGATAAAGCTCTCTTTTTCACGGCTACAAGGAGCCTGCATCAAAGACAGAAACGTTTTCACTTATATAGCACCTTTTACAACCTCAGTAAAGCACTTCACAGCCAATGAAATATTTTTTGAAGTGTAGTCACTGTTGTAATGTAGGAAATGTGACAGTCATTTTGCATACAATAGACTCCCACAAACACCAATGAGATAATGACCAGATAATGTTTTAGTGATATTAACTGAGGAATAAATATTGGCCAAGGCACCGGGGATAACACCCACTCTTCTTCAATTTAGTGTCACTGGACCCTATGCATCCACCTGAGAGGGCAGATGGGGCCTCTGTTTTTAATGTCTCCCTCAGTACTGCACTAAAATTTCAATTAAGATATTTGTTTTCAAATATCTGGGGTAGGTCTTGAATCCATGACTTTCTGACTAAGAGGCAAGAGTGCTACCAACTACGCCACTGTTGATACAACTTAGTGGAATCAGATAACCGCTTTTCAGTGCAAATAGACATTAAATTGGCAGAAAAGCCAATAGAATGCCTGTTGTGAGAAATTGAAAACTTAACAGGCATTGCAGAGGATGTTGTTTTGAGGTTGAGGTTACAGCGCACAGTTAGCACAAAGCAGAGGGAGCTTTACTCTTAACCTTTATTCTTCATTCAGCATACATGGTCTGGGAATGTTGGCACTAAATAGAAAAGTATTCCAGTTCACAGCGCAGGCAGACCTAAATACAATAAAGTCGATCAAAAAATGTTTTTTTTCAAAAGGCTAGACAGAACCATCTTCTCCATTTTCCTCTGCTGTACCCATGCCTAACAGCAACATATGCCCCCCATGTCACAAGATAACAATCTGGGGACTTCAATCAGATGCAAACAAATGCATTATTCAGATATCTTTTAACTTATATATTCATCGCCTAATACAGTTATGGTTCATTGCTCTGTTTCAAAGTGCAACTAGGTTAACCAATTTTGTTCATATATAATTGTTAAGAATGCAGAAATGTCTGGATTTAAAATAAACATCATCTCTGCCATGAAATGAGCAGGGAAGAGGCTGAAAGATTCACAAATAATCATTTGTGGGCACATGTGTTTATAAGAACTGATTATTTAGGTCCCTCCTACAATTGTAGATATAAATAAAGTTATTATAGAAAATCATTGTAAATCAGCTAAAAATGAGATAACTGACCAACAGAGGACTTCACTAAATAACACTGCACTCACTCAATCTCATAATGCCCAGCAGGCTGACAGACATTCAAACAGGTGATTTATTTCTAAAGAGCTTCATTAGGAAGCCAGAAACACAAATTCACAAAAAGAAATCAGGGACCTAATGAACCCATTTCAGATCAAACCACACTCATTCCTTGGTTAATCCTCTTAGCCATCAGCTTCTCCTTTTTCTAATCTGATTCTCTGCGGAAAAATAAAAAGGATTTTTTTTTTATATACGACAAACTGTTAAATGCTTGTGGAGGAAAGTTAAGCAGAGTAGATAAAATCCCTTGCAAATAGTTGATCCTCTTTGTCATTTAATTTGCATTCTGGGTGACTTAAAGTCATAAAATCTGCTCATTGACCACTGCCTTTAGCTGGAGGTCAAACTTAAGAGAACAGGAGCAAGACACACCTGCACAAGTTTCCAACAAACTCACACAGTAAAGTGAGTGTGGCATCTAGCATGGGGGCAATTCATAGAATAGGAAAATAATGGCATTCACCATTATTAGTTTGCAAATAATCCAGCAATTTGTGATAAAGTAAAGATATAAGTTCCGATTCTCTACAAATTGCTGAACGATTTGCATGGTCCTGCCATTAGCCTCACAAAATGGGAAAATTGAAACCTTGCTGTGAGCCTCTTCACTGAAATGGATCGTATTTCATGAAATTGCTAGACTTACATTGTTAATGCAAATTAATCTTAAAATTAATTGAAATCCTGGAACTCCCTCCCTAACAGCACTGTGGGTGCAACCACACCACACGGACTGCAGCGGTTCAAGAAGGAGCTCACCGTCACCTTCTCAAGGACAATTAGACATGGCAATAAATGCTGGCCTTGACAGCAATGCCTACGTCCACTGAATGAACAACAAAGTAATAATCTTGTCATGAGCATTTACCGCTGATAATTCATCTTATAAGAACCCTGCTAATGACATGATTTATAGTCTGAGCATAACACTCAAATTTGGAGGCCCAGAAAAGGGCCAAGGAAACAGAGGAGTCTCACACTAGCAGGTAGTGAATTGTTCCTATAGGTTTTAATGTTTTTTAAATCTGTATTAGCAGTAGTTTTGTGCCTGTTTTCCAAATCTTGTTAGTGCTTAAGCCAATAATTTTCAGGATACAAAGTTGTCTCGACATTCAGAAATGCAAATAAGATGGATTTCTTTCTGAAAATAATTTTAAGATACAGTTTGTGTGATTTGATATATGACATTGTACATGTAGTGCGTTTGGAAAGAAAAAGATGATTTGGGGCCTATAGTTCCCAAAGCTTTCCACCACTGGGGTTTTCCTCATGTCATTTCTAGACTAACTGATAGAAATTGATTGCCATGATTAGTCAACAACATCATTGTCATTGCATCATGTGACAACCAGGATGGTAGAAGGTGAACCATATGCACCACTGACATTAGTTATCTAGCAATTCCTGTTTCCTTGAAAGCAGTTCTATTGTTTCTGAACATGATAGTCAAGGCTCTATACTTCACGTTAAGAATGTTTTACATTTCGCACAACTATCCTGGCATGCATAGCTATTCACGGACCAAAATCCGCAACAATTCCCAAACATAACTGGGTACAGTATTCTCTTCTTCTGGCTGTTTTTTAAAAAAAGTTCTTAATTTTCCTGCGTGTCTTTTCTCTCTCTCTACTAATCCAGTCCCTTCCTTTCCCTCTCTTTAGTTTTCTTCCTGTCTATAATTTGACTCAAATTCACCTGATTTGCTCTCCATCATTTGTTTTGTTTTCTTCTCGACCTTTCTGTTTCATTGGTTAAGGAGATATAGACTATTGGACATAATGTTTACAAGGTCCCAGACATGACACTGACAATGCTATGCCATTACTAAAATGCATCTGCAGCAAATTGCAACATGATCTGAAGCATGAGGTATAAAGTTCAATTAACAATGCTCATCGTGAGATGTACCATTCCACTGCCTATTATCAACCTCTCATTTCATACACACCAAAAACGTCAACTCATCAAATTCTGTTGATTGTATTGTATCTCAAAACCAAAGAGTATACTGAATGAAAGTTGCATCTTTGAGATGAGAAGGGTGCAAAAGGCAGTGTAATCATAAAGATGGAGCATGTAACTGTGGAACACCCCCTCACAAGCCTTTGAACTCCAAGAAGGTAAGAGCTTCTGAAATTCAAATGGCACAAATAAACTACTCAAGGCCCTTCTTGTGGTGATGCCATCTCACTCCTTGTCATATTAGTTTTGTACATAGCCCAGCCTGTATGTTACCTTCTGTGTAACACATACCATTCAGCACATTATCTTCTGTAACATGCTTCAGCCTGTGTGTTATCCTTTATGTAAAACACCAGCTTTTGTGTCATTCCATACACATTAACAGAGAAGCTAATGAACTCCTTTGTGCATCTCCGACATTTTGTAGTGGTTAATTCTTGTCATGGGCATGTCAGCCACCTCTTCCCCACTTTCTCCTTGGCTGTAATCTCTCGCACTGGAACATGCAGTATCAGGAGACTTTTTTTGTGTAAAAATGCCTTCCATTACACAACTAATTTGTTAGCCTTTGGTTCAGATTTGATTCAGCTTCAGGTGAAATGTTAGAGGCTACTCAGTATCAGAGAGGGAGAGAGAGAAAGGGAGGGATGTGGAGATGGACAGCAGTATCACAGCGATAAATTCTTTATAGGCCACACTGGTGACCAGATGGGTTTGAAAACACCCACTAGGCTCTTCTTGACCCCTTTCACTGTCTATTGTGTTACTTGAAATGCTCCGATTATAGTTCAGGGTTGCGCCTTAGGCAATACTGAATTTAAACTTCAATTGTTTTTTCATGCAAGGAATCCACTTATCTGTGTTTCTTTAATGCTGTGTCTCCTCTATATGTCTTCATATACCAGTTTATTTCACATGTCATAATAACCAGCACGACTGAGGCAGCCACTCTCAGAATGTTTCAATGAAAGATCTGCATTGGTGGACTACACACAAGTGCTTTTTCAAATTACTGCTGATGTATATACTGACACAGGATGACACAGTCAAGCATTCATGAAAAGGTTTAGATTTCAAAGGTCTTAATATTCCTATTTTTGAAAACGTTGTGGAGATGACGGAGGGCTGTTTTCCAATAATCCTATTCTATATATTGTCTTGAAACAACTTTATGATTTCTCCCATCTCAAGTTGGCAGCTGGAACATGCAAATATTTTCCTGAAAATTATATATAAACAAGTTTACCTAATCAAAATGGGAAATTAATTATTTGCTTTAAAAATATTTTAATGCTCAAGATCAAAATGATCCAAAAATCGTGCCCCGACAGCTCAAGCCAATTGCCACTTCGGTCTATTAAAACCTTCTCAGAATTTCTTAAATCAGAATCTTGCCAAATCCAACAAGTGTTTAACTATCAATGTATTCACAAGACCCAGGAGGGTAATCTGAATTCAATTACTATAAATAACATTAGTTAGAAAACAAGCAGAGGACCCCTGAGGGACAAGGAGCTGTGATGACAAGCTGCAGCCTCTTCCTGCAGAACAATTCATTAGGCAGAGCGTAACAGATGTGCCACGTGCTTACTGAAACCCATCAATCCTACTGGGGATTCATGTAATTATTTGAGTTTCGAGTGGCAGGAGCCACCAGCGGCATGGCAGCTGCACAGGCACAGGGGACCCTCATGTTTTAATCAGCGTCACTTAGACGGACCCTCAGTACACTTGAAGCTAGCTTGATATGCAGTCAAGTGCAAATCTGAGCTGATGGCACAAGTAACTACAGTCTCGATTGTTTTTAAGTGAGGTCTGTAAGAATTCACTAGCACAATCCTCATGCTCGTCTGCATGAGCAAGTCTGTAACTGAGACTAACAAAGGCCAGAGTAACTCACCGACCTGGATGGAATGCTGTGAACTGACAGATTAATTAATACAAGGAGAAAGTGCATCAGGTGCTAACCCAAGAAATCCAGATTTCTGTCCAACTCTAGTAACACTATGCACCATTTTCCCTCAATGCTGGGTAAGAGAGGAATCTATTCACAGGCCCCTGCCAATGCTACACTGAAACCAGTCACTACACATTGTTGCCTTAATTAATCAGTAAAACTACCTATTACTACCTCCATAACATCACCCAAGTTCGACCATGCCTCAGTTTATCAGCTGCTGAAACCCTCATTCATGCCTTCGTTCCCTCTAGACTTGGCTATTTCAAAACAGTCTTTGCTAGTCTCCCTTATTCTATGCTCCATAAACTTAAGGTCATTCAAAACTGCCCATGTTTTAACCTGCACCATGTCCCACTCATTCATCACCCCTGTACTCACTGATTTACATTGGCCCCCAGTCAAGCAACAACACTCAATTTTAAAATTCTTGTTCTTGTTTGCATGTTACTCCATAGCCTCACCCCTTCCTAACTCTAATCTCCACTAACCCTGCAGCCCTCCATGATATTTGCGCTCATTTAATTCTGGCCTCAGGCATCCCCAGTTTTAATCACTCCACCATTGGTGGAGGAGAATGGGTGCTTTCAGCTGATAGGTCCTGAGGCCTGGAATTCCTTCCCTATATCCCTCTTCCTCTCTTTCCTCTTCAGAAGCTCCTTAAAACCTACCTCTTATACCAAGGTTTGGCCCAATATCTCATTCTGTATCTTGGTGTCAAATTTTATTTCATTATTCCCCTTGTAAAGCACCTTAGGATGTTTTATTACATTAAAGGTGCTATATGGATGAAAGCTGTTATTGTTGTTAATTAATCTTGCTATAGACTGGCATTAGGCAAGTTTCGATTTTATTTGCAGGCTTCCTTTCTTTCACCTCTCTCCATTCCAGGATTGCGTCAACACACAAATATCACCCCTGGGGAAGTGGGGCTGTGGGTTAGCCACAGCTTTCTTCCCAAGAAAAGCATCAAGAAATCTAAAGACACAAAAATGTCTTAGAAAGATACTGGTTCCATTGGAATTAGTAGGGTGGGGGATTATTCAGTTTGTTCCCCCTCCCTTCACCCCACAAGTGGTTATCATAGAAAATGACAATGTACAGTCCATTTTATGCTGTTGATGGATGATATCACAAGGATTGTGGTGAAATCACTAACTCAATCTGTAATCATTACTAAGAAACAGCATTGTCAGCATATATACAAGTTAAACTGTTCTGTGTGTTGGAAAAGAGAGAAACATGCATTCAGTTCCTGACATAATTCTGAATTGCTCTTCCCTCCCTCAATAAACAAAGGTAACAACAGACATTAGAGGAGGATTATCTATTCTGCCCATCAGCCTGTTGCTAACAGGGTATATACACATTCTATGACAAGTAAAAGCATTTTATAGACATACTGGTTATTTGCAATGATAAATCCTAAATACCTTTTAGCCTTCACATACTATTTTTAATGCAAGAAGGAACTGACAGGTAAGGGAAAGTTCTCAGGGTAAAACTGTCAATGACTGTGCCACAAAGGTCTGTCTGAATATTAAAAAGGATTTTACATTTTGCACGCCCATTTGCTATTTTACTAAAATTAATGACAGGGGGAATTTCATCTCCAAAACACTTAGTGAACTGGGGGTGGGGAGGCGCGCGCACGCTCAAAAATGATTAATGAACACGTCAAGATTTGCCTTTTGAATATTTTGACAGTGAGAATTGGAACATTGGGACTGTTCTTAAATTTTCATTGCGGCAGAAGAGATGGAGAAATAATCTGATAGAGGTGTGTAAAATGAAGAAGTGGGACGGAGTAGCTACAAACAGACAATTTCCATTCAGGGGTCCAAACAAGTGGGAAGTGTATTTAACATTAAAAGCAAGGGAATTAGGACAAAGAGCAGGAGAAATTTTGTTTTCCACACAGAGGGTTGATAGTGTGTCTGCAGTTTGTGTGCACTAACCAGAAATAGTGAATGAAGTGGGGATGATGCTAACATTTAAGAATAGGTTACATAGGTGGTTGCCGGAAAAGGGGAAAAAAGTGATATAGAAACAGGGCAGGGATGGGCATTGATTTCGGATTAGGATTACTACTTGTGTGGAGAACAAACACCAACATGGGCTGTTTGGTACGAATTGCTGATTTTCGTCTTGTAACCTCTCTATAAGACAGGCTGCTTTGTTTAAACTTTAGCAGGTTCCATGAATCTATAAACCCTTTTCCAGCTAAAAGAATTCGCACTGAGTAAAGTGAATCTTACTTACATAGAAACATAGAAAATAGAAGCAGGAGTAGGTCATTCGGCCCTTCGAGCCTGCTCCGCCATTCAATATGAACCTGGCTGATCCTCATAGAGGTCTACAGCACAGAAAAAGGCCTTTCGGCCCATTGAAGTCCTTTATTTCAAAGCCATACTCCCGCTCTCTCCCCTTACCCCTTTAGAGTCTAGAAATATATCTATTTCCTTCTTAAATATATTCAGATTTATTTGATTGCTTTCAGGAGTTACCAAAGTTTCAGAATCACCTGTTGGCAGTTTTTTCCAGTGCTTTATTCGGCTCCAATTCAGTTGATTGACTCAGTCAACAGCAGTGTTAACTGTCTATTATATACACAGTAAAGGGTGGGCTCAAAGAGGTTGAAATTCCTTTTCTTGATCTGTACTGAGCTCTTCTAAGTACCTCTCCAATGATCACCACCTTGGCATGGTGGAGAGGCTTGTGAATTCCAATGATCCCTTGGGTGATGTTGTCAGGAGTTCCTCAGTCCTGGGAGGGCCATGGCGTCAAAGTCAGGGGACAGGGGAGGTGCCAAAGTCCAGTCCAAAGGGTCCTCAATGGTAGAATAGGCAAAGGAAGACTGTGCATTTCACCGGCTAAAAAGACAGAAGAAGGCTGCAGCAGCAAGATGGTTTTGGACATCGTGGCTCGACACATCACCGAAATCTGACCACCAACCCCTCAAGATCGTGTGGACAGTGACTGCGCCCCAAGGTCCCACATTAAATCAGGGTCCATTTCCCAAGTCCTGTGGCAATGAAGATTTGGTGATAGGAACAGGGCTGCAAACCTGTGAGTCCCCAGTCAAGAATCTGCACACAGGAAGCAGATGCACGAAGGTCACTGGGCACCTGTGTTGAGCAGCAACATTGTGACTGCAGTCCCCTTTAGGGGACTGCTCACTTCAACTGAGAGAGGACTAGAAAAGATGCCCTAAAAAATAGCCTGTCCCGTTTTCTCCTGGCTGGGGAACTATACCCTGCAGGATCACCATCTTCATGGTCAAGGAGAAAGAAACTTTAAATTTTGCAACTTGGAATGTTAGAACACTCATGGATAAACTCAAGAGTGACTATTTGGAAAGAAGAACTGCAATCATATCATGGGAGCTATTAAGACATCACTGCTCTCAGTGAGACCTACCTTCTGGGGAGGGGCAGATGAAGGAAGAAGCAGTCGGATACACCTTCTACTTAAAAGGAAAGACTAACAGCAACCCTCGTGACCACGGAATTGCTTTTGCCATCCGGAATAGAATCTTGGATGGACTGCCAGAACTGCATAAATGAAAGACTCATGACTCTTCACATACAGCTCAGCTGTAACCAATATGCCATCAGCATTTATATCCTGACCCAGATGAAGATGTTAAGGAAACGTTCTATTCTGACCTCAATGAAGTCCTCACTGCCATGCCAAAAGAAAAGATCATCCTTCTGGGGACTTTAATGGTTGGCCGTAACTCCAACATCAGGAATGGAACCACTGAGTAAAGCAAGGTGAGAAAAGCCAATGTAAATGGTGTCCCCCTGCTGAGAAATTGTGCTCAGCATGGCCTCATTATAACTAACACCCTCTTCCGCCAGAAGGACAATTACAAAGCCATTTGGAGGGATCCTAGATCAAAGCATTGGCATCTCCTGGATTACATCATTGTTTGGGTCAAAGATTTAAGTGATATCTGTATCATTTGATCCATGCAGGGACTGATGCCTGCTGGAAAATCATAGACTTGTTCAATCAGTGATGGCCTAGCACCAAGACATCGCAAAGCCCACCCTAAAGCAGACCGATCGAAGAGAGGAATTCCAAGTTCAGTTCACAACTAATCTGGAAAATCTTCACATATCCAACACAATTCCTGGACAGTGGGATTGTTAGGGGGAAATTAAAAATGCTAAAAGAGAAAACAGTAAGAATTTACTGAAAAATCCTTAAAATCTCCAGGCAGACATGGCTGCTACATTGCACAGTCTTGACAGTCGCACTGGAGACAAAAGTGTGACATTAATTAGATAAAGTGTACTCCCCTTTCTTATGGGAAGACGAACAATGGACAAAGAGGGGGCTTTGATGAAACACAAACAGTCTTGAGTTGAGGGAACCAAGGTCTTTGCAAAAGTGTTTTAATTTTGATTGGATATAATTATGTATACATCCTTTAGAATAATTGGTTAGCAAAATCAAATGTTTATGTACTCAATAGGATAGAGTTAGCATTGGACCGGTGTGTTGGTTACCAATTGGATGTATTCAAATGTACTCAAATACATTATGATAAGTATAAAAGTAATGAAACGTAATCAGTTTGGGAGCTGGGTCTTCATTCTTAGGAATGGTTGCGGTTCCCTAGCATATGCTTAAATAAAACCGGTCAAAAGGAAGCCTGAGTCTCTGTGGTCATTGTGGGATCGGACAGTGTAACTTCTTCTCTTCAACTGGCCTATGTGGTCATTGCGGGATCAGAGAGTGTACCATCTTCAGGGGTCAAATAGAGTCAGCTGTACTAGACTCCTGTGCCAAGACCATTGACACAATCGTATCACAGGAAGTGGCCATGCACTTGGAAAAGCTTGTCAAAAGTGAGCATTCATCCACAGCTGAGACCGTTCAGCTGCAGCACCATTGATAGGCTTGGTGTCAGGCCTCTGAAGCTTCTATGCCCACTCAAGTAATGCAAAAGCATGCATGTGCCACCAATGCTCCAGAACTTTTCACCCCTCGGGCGCAGACTACAAACTGTGCATTTTAGAGGGCAGCAGAGCAATTGGCCGACTGGGCAAGTTGGACAATCCCCTTGCCATGGTGCAGTCACTGGTGGAAGCGCTCATAGCTCCTTGCAATGTCTTTTTAAGGTTTGGACCAGTATCCATTGTGGTTCAAGCTAACAGTGCAGCCTTGCAGTGCAGGTTAGGAGAATGCTTGCACCTGAGCTGAGAGCACAGCATGCAGTCCAGTGGCCGAAGCTGCCGCCAGTCGGTCAAGAGGAGCGGGACGGAGAGGGGTGTGGTTTCAGACAGCCAATGAGCACACTACGCACTGGCCATCCAAGTGGTGGCCAGCACTCTCCTGCATGCATGAAGAGGCCTTCAGACTTAACCAAGAGAGGTTCTTAGTACATCCATGCTAACCCATGTTCTCTTTGATCCTGCAGGAGGAGAATATCAGGATCATGGGGCCTGGCAATTTAGTGGTATGACCTTAGCTTACAAGACCAAAGAAGAAGAGAGCAGCGGATGTACCTAGTTTGGCAAAGGTAGGAGCACCTCCCTCAAGATTTGGGGCAGCAGGGCCTGCTGTGCACACAGCTGAAGATCCATAGCGAGCCGGGACTCGCAGACGCCTCACTAGACCTAGGGTCCACAGATGGCGCCTATCATTCCTGCAGATGACTGAGAACCAGTGTCACCAAAGTCTGCACGTCTAGGAAACTGGTCGGTCACATGTCACCTGCTGCAGTATTGACACAACAGGGACATGGAGGGCATCCACTGCCAGTGGCCACGAAAGTGACTGCCGCACTCAATTTTTAAGCCAATGGCTCCTTCCAAGGCTCCTCAGGTGACCTATGGGGGAATCTTGCACGCCTCCACGCACAAGTGTATCCAGAAGGTCACAGACGCCATCTTTGTGAGGGCACAGAACTTTGTGCATTTCGCCCAGGATCAGGAAAGCCAGGAAGGAAGGGCGCTGGAAATTTCACAGGTGCAGGGTGCCATTGGCTGCGCTCACATGGCGCTTATATCTCCGTGGCAACAAGCAAGCAACTATGTCAATCACAAGGGCTTCCATTCGTTGAATGTTCAGCTGGTGTGCGATCACCACAAATGCATCCTACAGGTCGGCGCACAATTCTCAGGGAGCATCCACAATTACATTCTTAGCAGATCTCAGATCCCTGACATCTTCCAGGCTGCAGGGTTGGCTTCTCGGGTACAAGGGATACCCACAGAGCAAGTGCAAACTGCAGCAGGGTGACGGTATAACGAGACTCATGCCACGACCTAGACTTTGGTGCAGCAAACGATAGGCGTTTTGAAAATGCGGTTCTGGCGCAACAGGTCCAGTGGAGCACCGCAATACAGCACCCAGTGGGTGTCACGCATGATTGTTACTTGCTGCATGCTCCACAACCTGGTGCTGTAACAGGGGGAGGGACCTGGCTGAGGAGGAGATGGAGAATCTGCACGTATCCTCCAATGAGGAGGACGTCGAAGGGGATGGCGATGATGAGGTCCTCAAAGGCGGGGATACCGGCAATGAGGCCATCACACTGTTGACCTGACAGGGCAAGGGCAGTCGGGTGGCCCTCATAGCTGCAAGGTTCATGAATGATGTTGATGAGATGCAGTGAGGATACTCCATTGATCTTCACTTTGCCTCTGTGAATTCTGGCTCCTTTCTGGTTGAAAGCAGCTTGCTTGCATTCTGTGATCAGAGTCATATCATGGAGACGCAGCCATGAAACTTCAAATGCACTGATCCTTTGTCAACTTTCAGCACCTGACCCCTTCAGGAGCACAGCATCACCAATCACAGATGCTGAAGAGGCCGGGGGCGAGCCCCACTTTAAAGGTGCTGAGAGCACACAGAGAAAATGACGGAATTCTCTGATGCCTGCCCATGACATTCTGGCAGCCATAACAAGCACTATCAAGGTGTAGACATCACTAAAGTGACCAGTGAGTGTGAAGCTTTTGGGGTCCTGTTATGTGGCAGTGGCACCCTCCTCGGCCTGTGGAGCTGGAGCTGCTGAGGTCACAGGAAGAGGGGATTGGTCGGACACTCTCGGAGTCACCTGGGTAGATGGCCCCGGGGTGTGCACCTGCTGATCCTCATCCCTTTGGGTGTCCGAGGACCCCTGGCTGACTCCTTGAGGAGAAGGGGAAGCTGGAGTGAAATTGAGCTGCCCTGCACCCTCTCACTTTGACACTGTTGGAGGCCAACTATGGCATCAGTGATGGGGTTCAGCCCGCGCAGCAGTGCAGGACCGATGTCCGGGACCAAGATCTCCATGGTGGCTGCCATGCTACCGGTGTTGAGCTCAGTGCGTTGGCATGCCAGCCCGGTCACCTTAAATTGAAGGTGGATGGATTCCTCCACTGCAATCTGACAGTGAAACGACAGTGAATGGGTATTCCTCTCCGCAGATGCTGTCAGACTTATTATGATCTGGAATGTACTGCCTGAGAGGGTGGTGGAAGCAGATTTGATAATAATTTTCAAAAAAAGGGAACTGGATAAATACTTGAAGGGGAAAAAATCTGCATCACTATAGGACAAGAGGAGGGGATGTGGACATATTGGGGAGCTCTTTCAAAGAGCTAATACAAGCTTGAATGGTCTCCTTTTGGAATATAAAAGCAAAATATTGCGGGTGCTGGAAATCTGAAATAAAAACAGAAAATGCTGGAATAATTCAGCAGGTCTGACAGCATCTGTGGAGACGGAAATAAGAGTTAACGTTTTGAGTCTCTGAAGAAGGTTCATACAGACTTAAAATGCTAACTCTCTCCACAGATGCTGTCAGACCTGCTGAGTTGCTCCAGCGTTTTCTGTTTTTATTTCTGGTCTCATTCTGTGCTGTACAATTCTATGTGATGTTGCACAAAAATTTAAAATACCAAACACTAGCTGAGTTTACCATTGGAAAAACGTGACTCTGACAATGGTCCTGGAAAGCACTGAAACCACCTAAATCCAGGAGGTCATACAAATAACTGAAGTAAAATTAAATGCAAAACATTTAGAACATTTGTTGTTTATCCGTATACTAAAAATAAAAGCAGAATAGTACCCTTTTAAATGCTTCTTTTCTCAGGTGTTTATCCAATTCCATTTTAAAATCTATTAAACATTCTGCTAACACCACTGTTCAATGTCCTATCAACTTTCTGTATTAAAAACCTTTCCTGATTTATGTCTTCATTCTTTTGATGATACCCCTAAATTTATGCTTTCTAGTTACCAACTGACTGACCAGTGAAAATAGTTCCATGGTTGGACTATGAATAAATAACCATTTTTTACCCAGTCTAAAGAAGGAGTACTCCTAAAGGTCCTGATCTCTCTGGATTCTTTATCTTTATTCATGAGCACTTTTTGTAAAGGAAGTTCAGTTGGATCTTTCAGTGAAATTGGATAGCCAGAATCCATTTCCTAATCCTCACCAATTTACAGCACAATCCTATCACTGGCCGCTATTTTTCCATTTTACTCAAAAAGGCCAAAAGGATGCCTAGTTAGAGAAACTGAAATAGACATTAAAAAGTAGACCAATGTATTCACCCATTCTATCTCTGGCTCTAGAACTTGATGCAAATACCAGCTGGTAAGAGTGGCAAGTGTCCCATTCTCTTGTAAAGGAGGCTCAGTCAAATAACCACATCCACCAGGTGTTCCAGGGAAAGGTTGTGACTCCTCCTCAATGTCATGGAGCAGTTATTTACAGCGCAGAAGGGGGCCATTCGGCCAATTGAGTCCATGACGGCTCTCCATGGAGCAATCCAGTCAGTCCCATTCCCCCACTCTACCCCCATAACCCTTAAAGTTTATTTCCTTCAAGTGCCCTTCCAATTTCCTTTTGAAATCATTCATTCTTTCTGTTTCTACTACCCTCATGGGCACTGAGTTCCAGGTCATTATCACTCACTTTGCAAAAATATTCTTCCTCACATACCCACTGCATCACTTTCCCAAAACCTTAAATCTGACCTTGTACCATCAGCTAATGGGAACAGTTTTTCCTCATCTACCTTATCCAAGCCTGTCATAATTTTTGTACACCTCTATCAAATCTCCCCTAAATTTCTTTTGCTAAGAAGAACAATTCTAGTTTCTCCAGCCTAACTTTGTAACGTAAATGCCCCATCCCTGGAACCATTCTGGTAAACCCACTCTGCACCCTCTCAAGAGCCCTTACATCCTTCCCTAAGTGTGGTGACCAAAGCTGGATGCAATACTCTAACAGAGCTTTGTAAAGGTTCAGCATAACTTCCCTGTTTTGTACTCAATGCCCCTATTTATGAAGCCCAGGGTCCCATACACTTTGCTAACCACTCTCTCAATATGTCCTGCCACCTTCAAAGATCTGTGCACAGGTACCTCCCCCTCCCTGCACACTCTTTAGGACTGTTCCATTAAGTATGTATTGCCTCTCTCTACCCCTTTTGCCAAAATGCATCACCTCACACTTCCTTGTATTAAATTTCATCTGTCACTCATCTGCCTTTTCTATTAGCCTATGTCCTGCTGCAGTCGATTAGTATCATCCTCTCTGTTTGTCTCTCATCCAAGTTTGGCACCATCGGCAAATTTTGAAATTTTACTCTGTATTCCATTATTCCAAGTTGTGTATATCTGGTATTGAAGGAAAGCATCATTATTTGCGAGGTTATTTGTAACAAAAAGTTGCATTTATATAGCATCTTTAACATATTAAAACATACTAAGGTGCTTCACACAAGCATCAGACAAAATGAGACACCAGGCCAAACGAGGAAATATTAGGGAAGGTGACTAAAAGCTTGGTCAGAGGTTGGTTTTAAGAAGTGTCTTAGAAAAGGAGAGAAAAGTGGAAAGATTTATGGAGGGAATTCCAGAGTTTAGCATCAAGCAGCTGAAGGCATGGCTGCCAATGGTCAAATGATGAAAATTCAGGATATGCAAGATTCAAGAATTGGAAGACTCCAAAGACCTTGGAGGGCTGTATAGCTGGGAGGAGGATAGGGAGATAGGAAGGGGTAAGGCCATGGAGGGTTTTGAAAATAATCAGGCGAATTTTAAAAGCAAGGCAGGAGCCAATGTAAAAGCAAAATACTGCGGATGCTGGAAATCTGAAACAAAAACAAAAATAGCTAAAAAAACTCAGCAGGTCTGACAGCATCTGCAAGAGGAATACAGTTACCACTTCGAGTCCGTATGACTCTTCATCAGAACTTGGCTGGCCAATGTAGGCCAGCAAACACAGGAGTGATTGATGAATGGAAATTGATGCCAGTTAGGGAACAAGCAGTACAGTTTTGGGCGAGCTCCAGTTTAAGGAGGGTTCCAGGTGACAGGGCAAAATGGATGTGTTGAAATAATCACGTCTAGAGGAAAAATAAGCCTTGTAAGGGGCAACCTTACTTATGTAATTCATATTCAGAAGAAATCCTGCAAAAATAAAGGATGATCTTGGAAGTAAAATGCCTATCACAATTTTATTTATTTAAAACATCTTCTGGGTCGCTAATCAAACTCAATAATTTCAAAGGAAATTTTTTTCCCCTTTTAAAAAGATGCAGACATGGTTAGGTCACTAATCAAATGCCACATATGCATGGGACATGCAAAGACCGAAGAAAAATGGGAGGAGAGATGGATGAAAAGGCAATGGTGCGATATAAGTTGACCCTTGAGAATGGGGAGTGAATCACTCACCCTCAAAACAAAAAAGCAGTGGAAATCAGTATAAACCTACTTTAATGAGCCCTACCAACAGCACAGCAAAGCTTAAGGTGCCCTCATAGATTTAATTCTAAATGCCTCATCATTATAATTGTTCTGTTAGCTTGTGTTTCATGTAGGTTGTAGCTACAATCCGTTTCATAAATTGGTCTGCTACATCACTGGATCTAATGGTCAGTGCTATGAAAATAGTCCTAGGGATTCTCCAATCCTCCAAATGCTACATTCTCTATCAAAATAAAGAGCATTTTGCTGTTTTCACCATGAAGGTGGGCTCAAATTAATGCCACAGCACAGTCAAGGAAACTGCACTTTAAAAGAACAAGTCTTTTTTTACATAGTTTTGCTGTTACTTTGCCACAAGCCAATCAAATAGCTACTCGAGCGACAAATTTGAGGCAGTGGTGCGACCTTGTGGTGATAGCTTGCACTGCAGCAATCAATTCTGCTTGAGTTTATAGTTTTTGAAATTTTATTCAGCTGGGTTTCTAGCACACACAAAGCTCCATCACCATGCTTAAAAGTCTCTAATTGATGATTCCATTTACCCAATATGGAATGTGCAATCTCTCCCATGTTCCACTTATCAAAGTCCAGGTACCATCAGTGCAGATTGACAGAGCTAAAACTTAGGGTAGTGTGCATAGGGAATAGTTGAAACTCAACCAACTAAAATCAATAGATCACTGTTATGCTTACTTTTCGAAGTCCAACTAAGACCACTCTAATCATTAGGCTATTGTCCTTCAGGGTTACCTGTAACACTGTAAGAAGAATTGCAGTCCCCCCATCCCACTAACAGGTCCTGGTTCAAGTAGTCAGCTAGGCCAGTTATCAATAGTTCCCTGGAGTATTATGGATCTACCTGGTTGAGCTATCAAGTACCAAGTCTACCACAGATTCCAAAACTTCCAGTATCAGGTATGGCACCTTAGAACTGCCTCAACATGACATCCTAGTTACCTCCCCTGAAAGTAGGATATTGAATGTTTAAATAAAGAACCAGCGTATCCAATATTCCTGTAATCCCTTGGTTTCACCAATGTCACCCGTAGCTGAGTAATAATACTGTCACCGCGAGTTAGAAGGTCATGGACTTAAGCCCCACTCCAGACACTTGAAAACCTAGGCCTGGATTTTTGCTCCCAAGGCAGATAGCACAAGTAAGGAAATTTTCTGCTCGCTGTATCCGCCTCAGGAGGAACTACCCCGAATGGCGCATTCTTCACCCTAGGGTGGTGGGGGTGGGTACGGGATGTAGTCAGGCTGCCGCTCCCTGGACACAGAGCAGAGGTGCAACAGGGGCAGCCAAGTGAAGATGCAGCTGTTTAAAAGGCCTGCCTCAGCTCTCTGGGACGTCATCCCAGATGTTTGCTTAAATTTTGGGCCCTCTAGCACTCACCCATTCTCCATGACCCATCCATGCCAACTCATGCCTCCCACCTAGCCCCAATGGCCTCTCATACCCTCCATGTCAACTCATGCTCCCCACCCATTCCCATACTCCTAAATGCCAACTCATTCATAATTTTCTTTTTAAAAAGTTGCTGTTATTACAAGCATATAAAAGTGTCAATCAACCAGACCTTTAAAGTATCAATAACAGAAGCTATAAGCACTTGACATCTCTTCATCTTGGATAAATATACACTGAGCCATTGACTAAAAAGATCAAGGAAAGAACCTCATCATAAAGCGGTCAACCTTCTCCCCACCCATGTCGACAAAAGAAGTTAATCCTTTTACGGGAGTCTGGATTTGCCAGGTAGTGATGTCTTTGTTTAAAATTGTGGCAATATTATTCAGCAGTAAATTTCTGTAATTCAATGTAGCTTCCTTTTTAAAGGGACAGATGCCTTTAAGAACAGAAGGTTGACAGAACCACGTGCTCGCTATAATGCTGCCTGACTCCCTGCTGAGCACAGAGGCAGCCAGCAGCACATGCTCAACCCTACACTAAATTATGTAGATGAGGTGGCAGAATGAAATTTATGTGTTGCCTATCTCTACTGGAATTGATGCAGGCAGCCTGTGAATTGCGACCTCCACACACAAATAATGGCGCAATCTAACTTTTAGCTTCATATAAGCTTGCAGCCATAGAATTTCCTGTTAATTTAATCAACTATTAATCATTTCTCAATAAACTTGCAGTAATTATGTTCTGATCATGATTCCTTCAATTATGAACACCATTACAGATTGAGGTGGAATGCATCTTCAGTCGCTGTACTCATTATTAAAGCTGTCCCAGAACAATGTCAACAGAGTAATCTAATTTTGGGTTCCTATAACAGTGTAAACTCTACAAGCACTGCTCTGACAACTTAGGAAATCAACTGAACTGCTCAATTAAATGACTGCTTTGTAATCATTCCCAAGGTTCGATTATTCTTCATATTATTATACCCTCATGTGAATCATGTTACATATTACTCTGCAATGGGAACAATACAAAAGCTTTATGCAATCTTCAATCAGTATCATGTCAGCATTACCTTCAACTATCATTAGCTCTATTTAATTTTACTGAGACTACAAAATCTATTTAATAAAATATTTTCATCATGACCTAATCACAGGCCATTTTTCTTTTTCCTTCTTGTTAAGTCTTTGTTTGTCTGGTTTATAATTTATTTTCTAACCAATCATACAACAAATTTTCCCCCCTCTCCCACCCACCCCAATAACATTCCAGCAAAAAAAAATTCCCAGGAGACATGGCCGTGAGGACTGTTTATCACCATACACCCAAAAATAAAATCTAATTGTGTAACACATGTAAAAAAAAATTCACAAACACTCATAAAAGCATGGCTTCAACAGCTTTTCACCATTCCACCTGCCCACTCCCAACTCCATCTCAGTGACTCGCACCATGCTATAAATTACCCTAGTGGTACCACAATTTCCTGGACCCACCACAGATATTGCAATATACATGTGAGAGAACTGGCTCCTTTCCTCATAAAATCAACCAGTGCACAAGTCAGGTAATTCTCAGCTAATAAGATCTGTCCTTGAATGCATTAGTTATCTTTCTATGTGTTGATACTTTAGTTATATCAAAGTCCACATTATATTGCATCCACTAAACCAGTTTAGCTTCAGAGAGCAGCCTTAATGCTTGCTCTTCACATTCCCCTCAAACCACGAGGCAGCAAAGATCTCAATTCCATTTGGATGCGCCGTGCCTCAGTTGTGCCTGTTTTCTTGATTTACACCATGTTGTGCTATTGCCCATGAATGCAAATAGAGTGGTTTGTTATGGAAACCAACAACTGTATTATTCACTGCATTGTTTTAGATAATGTTTGAATGAAGCATTTGGTTGGACCTTAATCCTGCTGCCATCTTTACTTCAAATTAGAATTAGGAAATTTGGAATTGCATTACCCAATTCCTCAACACAAACAGACAGTGACAATATAGCAAGCAAGGAGAAAAGAGGGCTGATAGCAGAAAATGCTGTTACTAGGCAGCAATCCAAGAGTCTCGGGCCAGTAGCAGCCTATAACCAACAGCAGCAATGTTCTTCAAACAGTCTGTGATATATCATTTGCATTTAAAACTGTCATTATTTAAATTCAGATTATTCCAAGCTTGCAATATTATAATTACTTACAATGATTTCCAATTGAAAACATACACTTACATTCGTCCAGTCCTAACTGGTAAGCAAGATTCTGTAGTCCTCGTACCTTCTCCATTAAGTTAGCAGTAGTAAGACTTCCCAATTCTGTGAGAACAAACATACTTTATTAGGGAACATATAGAAGTGATATCAATCCTACATCAGGTATGTTCGAAATGATAAGCGGGTAAAAGCACAAATACACAAATTAGCAAATGGCCTAAAGCGCAATTTATTGGGGGAGGCAGTGACATAGTGGCAATGTCAGCCAACTAGTAATCCAGCTAATGCTCTGAGGACACAGGTTCAAATCTCATCAACTTGACTAATGCTAATTTGCAAGAGAACAAAATTCTTCTTTATAGTTAGATACATCAGTTGTTACCCATCCCTCTCAAGCATTTCTATGTTCTAACTGTCTAAAAATTGATACTAAATGCAGAATATCTCCATCATTTCATCCCCTTTCAAATTTTGATTCCCTTCATTAACTGAGTCGCCTAATTTGCACTTAAACTAAACCTTTCCTTTACATTTGCTTTTACAGTATCTGCTAGTTTTTTTAAATTTCCTTTTGGTAGCACTTGTAATCCTTTTCATCTGCCTCCTACACTTCCTATGTTCTTTGTAATTATCTTCAGTGTTCTTAGCCCTAACTTTACCATTCGCCTTCCTTGAGTTCTACGGTGTTCTAAGGTTCTAAAAGGTGGTACATAAATGGAAATCATTCCTTCTTCTTGGTTCCCATTTATAGCACCATGCATTAGTACTCCAAGGCTCTGGTCCACTAAGCCACCCTAGGTTATACAGCAACTAATTATGCAGAAATTAAACATAGTAAATACCTTTAAGCATGTCAATGTCATCTTTCTCAAGTTCTGCCATCCACTTGGGTGGAGAGCTGGTAATAGGCTACAGAACAAAAATAGAAATTAGCCTGAATTTGTAAAAGTACCTCACAATTGGTGCTTTACTGACTGAATTTTATATTTTGCTTTTTTCAAAACAGTTTAGGGGAATGGGTGGCACAGTGAATTAACACTGCATTTTCACCTTTGGGATTGATGCTCATACCCACCTGGGATAGTTGGATGAAAACGAACTCATTTAGTGTATTCATGTTAGAGATCAAAATATTTTTAGATACTAAGGAAACGAAGAGATATGGGGATAATGCAGGAAAGCGTAGCCGAGGTAGAAAATCAGCCATGATCCAACTGAAAGTGCAATAGGTTTGAAGGGCCAAGTGGCCTACTCCTGCTCCTATTTTTTATGTTCTTGTGGTATTATCTATGAGAGTTTCAAATAGATATAAAAAAAGAAAATATATCCTATGTTATTCCACTAGTAAGTTTCATTAAGAAAATGTTTTTGACAAAGTTTCATTTTAATTGAATAGAAAAATGGACATCTATGCATATATTTTCACGAGAAACTATAGAATCTGAAAACACTGAGCCTTTACTGTTCGAATAGGAGCCAAGGATTGTACAAACTGTGGACAATTATGGAGGTGAAATTCCTCCTGTCAAGAACTTTAGCAAACAAGATATCCTATCTTAACAGGGGTTCTAATTTTGTACAAAATTATTTACTGTTTACTGGAGTAAAAACATCAAGGGATATGGGGATAGTGCAGGGAAATGGCATTGAGGTAGAAGATCAGCCATGATCTAACTGAATGGCAGAACAGGCTCAAGGGGCTGAATAGTCCAGGCTGCTCCTATTTCCTATGTTCCTAATTCTTAGATTGCTTTTGATCTGCACTAAAATGGTAGAACACTATAATAACAGAGACTAGCAATACTGGCTACAATATATCAAATAATTTATCACGACATCAAATTGCACAAAGATACTTACACTCTTGAAAGATGCTGCAAATTCTGCTACCCCTGGCACTGAAAGAGATGAGATTGAATGTTTTTTTAAAAATTTATATCAATGTGAGAAGTATCAGTATTAAAGAACAGAAGACTGTTCCACTCTAGTGACTCCTGATGCAGATACAGCACAGGGAAAAGCAGCAAATCTCTATTTGTTCTGGCTTAACTTTGTGCCCCAGTATTAGGACACCCCTTCAGCACTGGTGTGAATTTTCCCAGTGTCTCTTACCAACTATCTCACCTCGGAATGAAGATACAAAATCTGGTCCAGCTTCGCATACAAGGATCTGGTTTGGACCTCACAAATATATTTCACATAGGGCTCTAGTTCAGGAGGCTTCTATCAACAGTCTGGGCTCGAATCCCAGTGCAACAATAGTACATTAACCTATTTCACCTCCTCTTTATGGAACTTAACATGACAACAATACATTTTACACGCTGAATTTATCTTATAGAGGAGATTTACCAGGATGCTGGAGGGTCTGAGCTATGAGGAAAGATTGGATAGGCTGGGGTTGTTTTCCTTGGAGCAACGAAGGTTAAGAAGGGACCTGATAGAGGTGTATAAGATTATAAGGGGCATAGATAGTGTGGACAGGAAGGCACTTTTTCCATTAACAGAGAGGTCAATAACCAGGGGGCGTAGATTTAAGATGAGAGGTAGAAGGCTAAGAGGAGAGTTGAAGAGAAATTTTTTCACCCAGAGGGTGGTAGGAGTCTGGAATTCACTGCCTAAAAGTGTAGTTGAGTCAGAAACTCTCATAACGTTTAAGAAATATTTAGATATTCACTTGCATTGCCATAGCCTCCAGGGATATGGGCCAAGCACTGGAAAATGGGGTTAGTGTAGTCAGATTTTTGTTGACCGGCGCGGACACGATGGGCCGAATAGCCTCTTTCTGTGCTGTAGACGTCAATGAGTCTATATTGGTGATATAGCAAATATTTCTGTTCATACTAACCTTCCATTTTTTCTTATGTTTCTATCACTTTTTATAGGGCTGTATCGTAATTTGTAGCAAGTTAAGAAACATCTTTTACTACCGAGTACACTGTTCAGCCCATGCAGCTGCCTGTGACTTTTCAGCTCAAGAGTACTGCTGTGGAATGTGACCGCCCTATGCCATCCAATCTACTCCATGTGTTGTCCTGTGGGATGCAATTTACCCACTGTGGGCTCTCCCATGGCATGCACTGTTCCCTCAGTGAAAAGTTCGGCTCACTCCATAGATGATACACCGTTTACATCATACAGCGGTCTTGTGAGATCCCATACTTAATCCACACTGGGTTCCTGTGTGGTGCATTGTAGGGTCCATTCCCTTCTACACCGATAGCTCAGTTTGAGCTCACCATTTGATATCTATAAGCATTGGCAGTATTCTACAGGTTTTCAAATCACTACAGAAATATCTTACTTTGTTCTGGCCATAAATCTGGTGAAGCTCGATCTAGTTTCTCGAAGCTCAACAAAGACTGCTCCAAATCTGCACCTGATGGCATAGAACCAAAATATAAATAAAGTCAGAAGGATTCAGGTCATATATTTTACAAGACACACATCGGTGGCCCAGTGACTTTAATATACTGACAGTAAGGCTGTAGTGGAATCATGTATTCTCCACCATTATTTTGGCCTCAGAGGAGAGAAAAAAATAGACAAGGAGTTATTCAAATTGTTACATCCAGCATTTGAATCTGTAGAGTCCTTTCAGAATCCCATTCCCATTTTTCAAAGCACCAATACTGGAGTTAAGTAGAGAAAACATACGAGTGTTGTAATCATACTTTAGCCCTTGAGGTCTACAGCAAACTAGTGTATCTCTCAACCTCGCCATCTTATGGTTGTTTGTTGTAACAGTGAGGGGATACAGCGCCACCTCTGGAACAAGATAGAAGAACAGAAATTACCACTACAGCGTTACCCTTGAATTCCAATATGCGAATAAAACGAGTGTTACCAACTCAAGGCTTTTAATAGAGAGCTAATAAATTGTCTGTGGTGATGTTCACAGTAGGCAAGCTTTTTTATACACAAGATGGCGATGGACAGACTTCAGAAACTTGGTCCGCTCGCCACAAACTACTGGCTGAAAGGCTTTTTATATATTTAGATGGGCAGTTTCAATGTTAAATAATGACTTAAAATGATTAACAATGCAGAAAGATGGACAACTATATGCACATACACCAGTTTTTTTCTAAATAATGTACTAGCCAATTGACTAGAAAGGAAGTCAAAGCTCATAGAAACAGAAGGTTATTCAGCCCCTCGAGCCTCTTCCACCATTCAGTTAGATCATGGCTTTTGTGTATCTCAACTCTGTTTAGCTGCTTTGGTTCCATATCCCTTAATAACCACCCATTCCTACCAAAAATCTACTCATCTCAGTTTTCAAATTTTCAATTGACACCGCACAACCTCAACAGCCTTTTTGGGAAAAGATTTCCACTATCCTTTGTGTAAAGAAATAATTCTGGACTTGTCTTCAAAGGTGAAATTGGTTACATGGCAGCTTTTAAATGGCCCAGGATACGCAGATATGATTTAGCATTTAAAAGGTCTCACATTCTGTCCTTATTTCTGTCCTATTATTAATGTTCAAAACCCACATTTAGCATCCCCATTAGAGTATGACAAATTTGCATAGAGAGTTTCCATTATACATGTGAGCATACTGCATATTTTTAATATTAATAAATTAATCAATCGCTCATGGCATTGCACTTGGGTAGCCAAGACCAAACATAATCTTGAAATGAAGCAGGATTAAAGTGGAGAAGCTTGCTATACAGCAAGTAACAGATGTACCAGAATGGTACCAGAGACGAGGGACTCCAGCTAGCATCACAGAATCGTTACAGCAAAGAAGGCAGCCATTCAACCCTATGAGTCCATACTGGTTCTCCTAAGAAGAAATTCACGTACTGTCACTGCCCAGCCCTCTCCCCACATTCCTCCCTTTCAAATATTTGGAAAATTTAGAAAATGTAGAAAAATTTACAGCACAGAAGGAGGCCACTCTGCTCAGCGTGTCTGCACTGGACCGAAAACGAGCCACACAGCCTGATCCCATTTTCCATCACTTGGTCCATAGCCCTGGAGGTTACGGGACTTCTGGTGCATATACAGACACCTCTTTCAGGCAGTGCGTACCAGGCCCCTGTCTCCCTCTGGGCAAAAACATTTTTCCTCATCCCCCCCCTCTAATCTTTCTACCCATCACTTTAAATCTATACCCCCTAGTTACCAACTTCTCTGCTATGGGAACTAAGTCCTTCCCGTCCACTCTATCCAGGCCCCTCACAACCTTGCACACCTCAATCAAATCTCCCCCATCTCTGTGGAGAGACCAGGAACTGTTCTTTAGAATGGATAATGTTAATATTGGTGTTCAAATCATGCGAGGTTTTGATAGATAGAGGGAAATTGTTTCCACTGGCAGGAAACAGACTTAAGCTAATCGGCAAAAATGGGCCTGGCGGGGATGGTGGGGCAGTTAATGAGGAAAACTTTTTTTTTTTAAAACACAGCAACTTGTTATTAAATGAAATGCACTTTGTATAAAGGTGGTGGAAGCAGACTTAATTATAATTTATAAAACAGAATTGAACGTATACTTAAAAAGGCAAAAAAAACCACCTGCAAACGATGGGGAAAGAGCGGGACTAATTGGATAGCTCTTTCAAAGAGCCAACACATGCAGGACAGACTAAGTGTGCAGTATGATTCTATGATTTCAAGACGATCAAGAAATTCCTCTTTGAGCAAAGAGCTGTTGAGTGGAATGAGTCAGTGCGTGCAAAAAAAAGCCTGGAATGATTTAAAATGCAATAATAATAATTAGATGCTACAATGCAGAGAGTGATATTGGGGTCCCTCTGGGTGAATTAATTAAGATGAGCCAAACATGAAATTGATGACTAACATTTCAAGTCCAAGACGACTTCTTTGGAAGAAGAGTCATACTCAACTTGAAAGGGTTCCAAATAAGTAACAATGGACTCCAAACGTTAACTCTACTCCTCTCTCCACAGATGCTGCCAGAGCGGCTAAGTTTTTTTCCAACACTTTCTGTTTTTATTTCAGATCTCCAGCATCTGTATTACTTTGCTTTTATTATTATGGCAATATTAATGGTAATATTGTAAGGCGTAGGCAAAAAAAAAAGACCTGTCAAATCCCAACAACAATGTAACTTCAGTTTCAAAATATTTTCTACCTACTTCGAAATAAGTAGCTCGGGGGTGGAGAAAAACAATGCCCACGTTTATTTAGGTAAGTTTTTTTTTTAAAAAAACCCTCCCGCCTTTTCCAGTCAGCTTCACTCCTGAGCATCTTCCCAGACTGACAGTTCTGACTAGATGGGGGTTGCTGTGGTTACCCGCCAACACCTTACAAGAGAGAAAAAAAATAATCATAACACGATTTTTTTTAGCAAAAAAAGACAAAGCACAGTTTTTTCTTTTTCCTATTGTCTGGGTTCTGAGAGGATGGAGTAGCCGGATACCAGGGAGGGATGTCCGCTGGGCAGAGGCTCTCTGTCTCTCTCTCTCTCTCACTTACTCTCAGAAACAAATTAGAATTTACCCGCACTCGGCGACGCCATCTTCCCAGCACCGTCACATGACCCAGCCGTCACCCGAGGGAACCAAACGCCAACGACGTTATTAATATTTTTCGAACGAAACGAGCGTTTCCGATTTTAAATACGATATTTACGGGAATGCAGTTTTTTGAAATAAAAAATATATACATATCAAGGTCGCGTTTTATAATGCCGATAAACCGCTATCCGTCTAGATCTCGCGAGATCTGCCGCGACTTGGGGGGAGGGAGGGATGAGAGGGATTTGATGAACGTTGGAATTGGCCAATTATAACTGCGGAGTGGTTCGCACGTGATGTAGAAGATCACCAATCGGCTTTGAGATGGAGACAGCACCGCCCTCTCCGGGCGCGCGGGGTGGGGGGTGCGCGGGAGTCGTCGTCCGCTGGAGCTGGCGGTTGTTTGGTGCATTGGGTGGTTTGTTTGCGGGCGGTTGTCAGCTTCATGATGGCAGCAATCCTTAGGACAGCTTTCAGGCACAAGGTAAACCGGTAGGAGCGGTGAGTTAGGAGGGAGGAAGAATAAAATAAAGGTTATGTGTGGGTTTTTTTTAAAGCTCTTCCCTCCTCAGCGTGCTGAATGTTCTGGTGCCTCCACACTCGTGGGGCTGACCTTCTGCAGTTAGTTCGCAAAACATGTTTTTTTTTTGAACATACAAATCAAGTTCTCCGTGTGTTTCTTTCTTAAATCCGCTGCGCTCCTTGTTAAATCGTTTGCAGGATTTTCATTTTGGTAATGGATCAACGTTATTGACCAGATATTTTTTCAGTCACTTTTCACTTCCCCCTCCCCCCTTCCCCCCTTCAAATGCTGAAAACCAAACTTGTTTCTATTTATAGCGGTTGTCGTTTTATTTCACTGCACTGTCGTCTTCTGCAGTTTTGCATCAGTTTGTTTGATGTTCCCTTTTATTCCTCCCTTTGTCCTCTGCAAGGAATGAAGTCGCCATTTATGTGGGCAGAGTTTTTAACGTGTCAAACAGATATTTGGAAACCGTACAGGTCTCGGTTTCCAGGGCTGACTTTTTTTTATGCTCGTCTCATTAATGATCAGAATATCAATTGCAGTCGTTTGTTGCTTTGCTGAAATAAAGCTTCAGTGATCTGTGTTCTGGCTGCACAGTATTGTGAGGGTAACATGTTGCTTGCTGAGGGTTGAGATTTACCCTGTGTACCTCAAAACTTGAAATTGTAAAATGCCAAAGCTAATTCTCTTAACTCCAAGCTTCCTAATTTTAATGACGGTACTAACAGTACTGTTTAATGCCTTTTTTTTGTTCCTCCTCGAGTTTATGCAAGGATTGTCTGAAAGGGAAACAGAAAATTGCTGCTGTCTTTACACCGCCTGTACAAGCTTCTAGGTCAGATTTAGTGGGCGGCTTCCAGAGCTCCCTAGTTATTGGTTCAAACGTGTTGGAAAGGGTTGTCCTTGGTTCTCTGCTGTACAGCAATTTTTTCTGATTTTTTTCTCACTCATCTGGTCCTCCGGGAATTTGTGGAATAGTTTCAGGATTCCCACTGTCGCATTCAAATGTTGTAAATGAGAAAGATTGTTTTTTATAAAAGCAAAAAAAAACTGCGGATATTGGAAATCTAAAACAAAAACAAAAATACCTGAAAAACTCAGCAGGTCTGGCAGCATCTACGGGGAGGAGCACAGTTAACGTTTCGAGTCCGAATGACCCTTCAACAGAACTAAGTAAAAATAGAAGAGAGGTGAAATATAAGCTGTTTTAAGGGGGAGGGGGAGTGGGACAAGAAGAGCTGGATAGAGGGCCAGTGATAGGTGGAGATAACCAAAAGATATCACAGACAAAAGGACAAAGCGGTGTTGAAGGTGGTGATATGTAAAGGAATGTTCTAATTAAGGGTAGAAAGCAGGACGAGCAAGGTAGAGATAGCCTTAGTGGGGATGGGATGGGGGGAAGGGATCGAAATAGGCTAAAAGGTAGAAATAAAATAATGGATGGGAATACACTTAAAAATAATGGAAGTAGGTGGGAAAAGAAAAAATCTATATAAATTATTGGAAAAAAACAAAAAGGAGGGGGAAAATCGGAAAGGGGGTGGGGATGGAGGAGAGAGTTCATGATCTAAAATTGTTGAACTCAATATTCAGTCCGGAAGGCTGTAAAGTGCCTAGTCGGAAGATGCGGTGCTGTTCCTCCAGTTTGCATTGAGCTTCACTGGAACAATGCAACAAGCCACGGACGGACATGTGGGCATGAGAGCAGGGTGGAGTGTTGAAATGGCAAGTGACAGGGAGATCTGGGTAATGCTTGCGGACAGACCGTAGGTGTTCTGCAAAGCGGTCACTTGGTCTGCGTTTGGTCTCTGCAATGTAGAGGAAACCGCATTTGGAGCAACAAATGCAGTAGACTAAGTTGAGGGAAGTGCAAGTGAAATGCTGCTTCACTTGAAAGGAGTGTTTGGGCCCTTGGACGGGAGGAGAGGGGAAGTAAAGGGGCAGGTGTTGCATCTTCTGCGGTTGTATCGGAAGGTCGGAAGGTGCCGTGGGAGGGGGTTGAGGTGTAGGGGTTGATGGAGGAGTAGACCAGGGTGTCCCGGAGGGAATGATCCCTGCAGAATGCCACCAGGGGGGTGAAGGGAAGATGTGTTTGGTGGTGGCATCATGCTGGAGTTGGCAGAAATGCCGGAGGATGATCCTTTGAATGCGGAGACTAGTGGGGTGATAAGTGAGGACAAGGGGGAACCTATCATGTTTCTGGGAGGATGGAGAAGGTGTGAGGGCAGATGTGCGGGAGATGGGCCAGACACGGTTGAGGGCCCTGTCAACCACCGTGGGTGGAAAACCTCGGTTAAGGAAGAAGGAGGACATGTCAGAGGAATTGTTTTTAAAAGTGGCATCATCAGAACAGATGCGAAGGAATTGAGAGAATGGGATGGAGTCCTTACAGGAAGCAGAGTATGAGGAGCTGTAGTCGAGGTAGCTGTGGGAGTCGGTAGGCTTGTAATAGATATTGGTGGACAGTCTACCACCAGAAATTGAGACAGAGAGGTCAAGGAAGGGAAGTGTCAGAGATGGACCATGTGAAAATGATGGAGGGGTGGAAATTGGAAGCAAAGTTAATACATTTTTCCATGTCCAAACGAGAGCATGAAGCAGCATCGAAGTAATCATCGGTGTACTGGAGAAAGAGTTGTGGGAGGGGGCCAAAGTAGGATTGGAACAAGGAATGTTCCACATACCCCATAAAGAGGCAGGCATAACTGGGGCCCATGCGGGTACTCATAGCCACACCTTTTACTTGGACGAAGTGAGAGGAGTTTAAGGAGAACTTGTTCAGTGTGAGAACAAGTTCAGCCAGACGGAGGAGAGTAGTGGTGGATGGGGATTGTTCAGGCCTCTGTTTGAGGAAGAAGCGGAGAGCCATCAGACCATCCCAGTGGTGGGTGGAGATGTAGAGGGATTGGAAGTCCATGGTGAAGAGGAGGCGGTTGGGGCCAGGGAACTGGAAATTGTTGATATGATGTAGGGTGTCAGAGGAATCGTGGATGTAGGTGGGAAGGGACTGGACAAGGGGAGAGAGAATGGAGTCAAGATAGCAGGAAATGAGTTCCATGGGGCAGGAACAGGCTGACATGATCGGTCTGCCAGGACAGTCCTGTTTGTGGATTTTGGGTAGGAGATAGAAGTGGGCCCTCTGCGGTTGAGAGACTATCAGGTTGGAAGCTGTGGAAGGAAGATCTCCAGAGGAGGTAAGGTCAGTAACAGTCCTGGACTAAAGATCCTCAGGAATCTAAAACTTCTGCCTTGTAAAGTCCCAGAGTTCAGATTGTTTCTTTTTGCCAAATAGTGGGCAAGGCATGCAACATGGGTCAATTCTAACGGAAATGATTTCAAGAATTTTAATACAGTGCCTGCACACCATAAGATATGCAAATAAATGGAGGAGGTAAAAGGGTTTTTATTTTAAAAAGTGCATATTTAAGAGTATAACATCCAAATTGGGAAGAAAAGAGCCTCTTGAGTATTTTACTATGTTAAAAGCTCTATTTGAATGCAAGCTTGTTCACCCATCCCATCAAGGCCACCAAATTCAAAATTTATTCTTGATGAGGATTATTTTCTCCACCCCACCCCACCCCAGCCATTCACTCATACATATCTGTTGACCCTGACTCTTGAGAATACTACCTATCCAGGGGGAATAAATTACTGACACTAATATTTCTGTAAATCTCAATCATCAACAAATATTGATCCAGCTCATTTTTTAAAGGTGTTAATTGACTCCACAAATGTTTTTTGTAATCTTTAACCTTGCTTGACTTACAGACTTGTGCTCTATCGTCCTATGCTCATTGTCTAGGTTAAATGCTGTGCTATTTCATTTCCTTCTACACCTATCATTATTTTAAAGATTTGTATTACTTTTCCTTTTATCTTTTGAACATTGGAAATAAGTTTAATTGCTTATATTAGCTTTCATTATAGCTTCCATAGAATTTCATAGGCTGTACAGTACAGAAAAGGGTCATCTAGTGTATGCTGATATTTATGTTCCACATGAACCTCCTGTCATCTATTTTCATTTAATTCTTGAAGCATATCCTTCAATTCCTTTCTCCTTCATGTACATACATAGCTGCCCCTTAAATGCATCAGCTATTCTCATCACCTATTCCTCGTGATAGGGACTTCCACATTCTAATCACATTGAGCAAATGCGTTTTCTCCTGAACTCATTGGATTCATTAGTAACTCACTTTAGTTCATGGAATGTGAACGTTGCTGGCATGGCCAGCATTTATTGCCCATTCCTAATTGCCCATGAAAACTTGAGTTGATCCCACCCCAGCATGAATCAGAAGGGAGTGGACAAGGATGAGAGGCTCGTTCTTCAATCATTGAATCATCTTAAATATTTTCACAATTGTAATACCCAGTTGGATCGGCCTAGTGTGTTGGATGAGCTGTTTCTGGAAGATGTTTGCTCTGACAAGTCTGTTGTCCGCAGGTTTGTAAGATTGATGGGATCATATTGACTGGTTGCTTGTGCTTTGAGCATCGGTTTGTGTCCAGTTGGTCCTTAAATCAACATGCGGCATCTACAAGCTCATTGATTGCTGAGCATCAATTTCTGGACCGTACTATTTTAACTTGGGTTTCTTTGTCTTCTGTATTTCTTTCTGAAGAGAGGAGTTTGGATGAACAACCTCCCTACCCCCCCTCTCTACTTGTTTTAATAATGTTGACTGTCTAAGTGGAAGTACCTGATTTACCCAGTGAATTTGGGCTTTGTCTGATTCCTCCAGCTTACTTTTTTATTCACTCACGGATGCGGGCATCGCTCGCTAGGCCAGGATTTATTTCCCACCCCTAATTGCCCTTGTCCAGAGGGCATCTAAGAGTCAACCACATTGCTGTGGGTCTGGAGTCATAAATAGGCCAGACCGGATAAGGGTGGCAGATTTCCTTCCCTAAAGGACATTGGTGAAACAGATGGGTTTTTCATCATTAGACTTTTAATTCCAGGCTTTTTTTTTTATTGATTCAAACCTGGGTCCCCAGAGCATTGCCCTAGGTCTCTGGATTACTAGTCCAGCTACAATACTGCTTTGCCATCGCCTCCCCTTATACTAAGGTATTGGAGGCTCCCATTTCAACACGTGATTTCTGTTACCTGTTCCTGCATGCCATCACCCTATGGTTATCCATATTCACATGCACCTGCTGTATCTCAGTCCCTCGGAAGATTGTAATTAAAATAGGTAAATTTTAAATCGCAATAGATAGCAGTGGCACTAGCAGAGATTGCTTCAGTCAAGGTTTATACATTTGAGTGTCATACTAGGACTTGGGTCACGAAGTTGTCATGCATAACATTTACAAGACTGAATCACTTGGATCTTTCTTTCTCTGCCCCTGCCCCCATCCCCCACCACCTTAAGTTTGGGTTGTTGAAGTCCTCTATTCATATTTCTCAGTTTAGACATATCCTTTTCATCTCTTCAGAGTCAAAACGGTATTTACCCCAATAGCCTGTAGCAGGCTCCTACAGATAGCATTTTTTTCCCTCACAATGAAGGTGTTAAGCCAGGCTAGATCATTGTGTAACTTCCATCTTCCACAGAATCAACTTTAATTTCCCAGGTGCTCCTGACACAAAGGTTACATTGCTTTTATTCTTTAACACATTATGTCCTTAAGTTGTCTCTATTTGCATCCCTCTGTGTCATCCATGTTTTTGCTATTACTGCTGTTAGGGGGCTATGGCCCTTTAGTTTTGAAAATATGGCTTTTCAACCTGACCATCTCCAACAAGAGAGAATCTAACCATCACCCCTTGACATGCAATGGTATTACCATCACTTAATCCCCCACTATCAAAATTCTGGGTGTTTCCATTGACCAGAAATTGAATGGACTAGCCATATAAACACTGGCAGAGACTGGATTCCTGTGGTGGGTAACTCACTCCTGATTTCCTAAAGCCTGTCCACCATTTACAAGGCACAAGTCAGGAATGTCTTGGAATACTCTCCACTTGCCTGGATGAGTGCAGCTCCAACAACATTCGAAGCTTGACACCATCCAGGACAAAGCAGCCTGCACACTCCAACCATCACTGATGAACAGTGGCAGCATTGTGTACCATCTACAAGATGCACTGCAGAAACTCACCAAGGCTCCTTAGCACCTTCCAAACCCACGACCATACCATCTGGAAGGATAAAGACAGCAGACACATGGGAGTGCCACCACCTGAAAGTTTCCCTCCAAGCCACTCACCACCCTGACTTGGAATTATATCGCCATTGCTTCACTGTCACTGGGTCAAAATCCAGGAACTGCCTTCCTAACTGCACTGTGGATCTACCTACAAGTGGACTCCAGGTCAAGGAGGAAGCTCACCACTGACTTCTCCAGGGCATTTAATGCTGGCCTAGCCAGTGATGCCCAAATCCTGTAAATTATATTTTTATTAAAAAAACTAACCTTATAAATACTATGTCCACAAGAGCAGGTCAGAGGCTAGGAATACTGCGGCGAGTAACTCCTCTCCTGATTCCCCAAAGCCTGTCCACCATCTACAAGTGTGAGAATGGGTTTTTTTTTCTCAGATATTTTTGGGGAATATTGTTATTCTGTGAAGAAGGTTGTGGCTGTGTGTCTGTAACTGATTTGATTAAGCTGGGGGAAAGTCATTAGAGACAGGTTGTCTGGGAGCTTTAAGACATGAAAGGATAGAGGCATTAGGTGTGCATTTGTGATGAGATATTATGGTGGATTTGAGGTACAAGTAAATAGGTTGGGCCTAACGTTTGCATTTTTTTGTAGATAAGTTGAAAGTTTGTTTGAATATCAGAGGGAAGACAGAGGTGACAAACATGTTTCGTCTTACAGGAGTTACAAGGGTAATACACTTTATTGACCCAAAAGCAGAGACAAAATAGAAACATGAAAGATTTTATATTTGGAAGGATTTGAGTTTCAAAGAGGTGTGAGAACAATGGAACCTGAGATGAAAGCAGAGGGCGTGAAGGTATTTTAGAATTACCGTGGAGAGCTTAGAGATTGGCTGTTGGTTGTGTGAAGATGATCTCCTGGATACAGCTCTAGACCGGGAGAAAGATACAGTTTGAATCAGCCATCCAGTCAAGCCAGAGAAGTCTTGGGCTGAAAAAAGCTGTCTTGTTCTGAAGTCTTGGGTTTCCACAGAAGAATGGAAGAGAGTTTGAGGTCGTGTGGTATACCTTCATTAAAGCTACAGCAGTTTACCTGGGTAATATTACTGGAATTTTATACTTAAACATCTACAAGGGAGTATTGCCTAGAAGGTGTTTTCTTGTGGATCTCACCCATTAGGGAGTATTTTGGGCACAACGTTTTGTAAGATTAATTTTAACTTTGTAACTAATCTTGTGTGCCTAAGTTTTCTTTTCTTCTTGTTGATAAAACTTTTATTTTTAAACTTTTAAAATACCAGAAGTGTCACTGGACTCCTTGCTGTTGAGATCAGTACGTTTTCTTGTTTTCGGAGTACCAAAAAAAAAGGTTATGGCTCGTAAGCCAAGTTTCCCTCTGGGATTTGGTTTGCTCAGCAACTAATATCTGCTGTGGTCATAACACAAGGCACAAGTCAGGAGTGTGATGGAATACTCTCCACTTGCCTGGATGAGTGCAGCTCCAACAACACTCGAAGCTTGACCCCATCGAGGACAAAGCAGTCTGTTTGGCACACTTTCACTCCCTCTACCACTGATGCACAGCAGTAGCAGTGTGTACCATCTACAAGATGCACTGCAGGAACTCACCATGCTACCTTAGACAGTACCTTCCAAACCCACGACCACTACCATCTACAAAGACAAGAGTAGCAGACACGGAACACCACCACCTGGAAGTCCCCCTCCAAGCCACTCGCCACCCTGACTTGGAAATATATCCCTGTTCCTTCACTGTTGCTGGGTCAAAATCCTGGAACTCCTTCCCTAACAGCACTATGGGTGTTCCTACACCACATGGACTGCAGTGGTTCAAGAAGGCAGCTCGCCACCACCTTCTTGAGGGCAATTAGGGATGGGCAATAAATACTGGCCTAGCCAGTGACACCCACATCCCATGAACAAATAATTTTTAAAAAGTTTTATCAACCTTCCATGTGCTCTGCTTGCCTGTTCGCCTTCACAAACAGTTTCCTACAACTGCAGTTACTTTATACTTAAGATTTTATGACTAACTGCTCTTCCTGATCTGTTTCTTTCTGGGCCATTGGACACTACTTGATGTCTGCTTTGTTATAATCTACTGAGTAGCTTCACTAGCTTTCTTAGTGTTGTTGTTTTTCCAACCTTAATCCATCCAATATCCCCATTTTCTTAAATAAAAACAAAAAACTGCGGATGCTGGAAATCCAAAACAAAAACAGAATTACCTGGAAAAACTCAGCAGGTCTGGCAGCTTCAGCGGTGAAGAACAAAGCTGACGTTTCAAGTTCTCAAGACCCTTCAACAGAACTAAGTAAAATAGGAGACGGGTGAAATATAAGCTGGTTTAAGGTAGGGGGTGTTGGGGGGGCGGTGGTTGTAGGGACAAGCAAGCAGTGATAGCAGATAATCAAAAGATGTCACAGACAAAAGAACAAAGAGGTGTTGAAGGTGATATTATCTAAAAGAATATGCTAATTAAGAATGGATGGCAGGACACACAAGGTACAGCTCTAGTGGGGGTGGGGTGAAATAAGACTAAAAGGGCATAAAAGGTATAGATTTAAAAATAATGGAACTAGGTGGGAAAAGAAAAATCTATATAAATTATTGGAAGAAACAAAAGGGAGGGGGAAGAAATGGAAAGGGGGTGGGGATAGAGGAGGGAGTTCAAGATCTAAAGTTGTTGAATTCAATATTCAGGATATTGAATTCAACAACTTTAGATCTTGAACTCCCTCCTCCAACCCCACCCCCTTTCCGTTTCTCCCCCCCCTTTTGTTTTTCCCAATAATTTATATAGATTTTTCTTTTCCCACCTATTTCCATCATTTTTAAATCTATACATTTTATGCCCTTTTAGTCTTATTTCACCCCATCCCACTAGAGCTGTTCCTTGTGTGTCCTGCCATCCATTCTTAATTAGCACATTTTAGATAATATCACCACCTTCAACACCTCTTTGTTCTTTTGTCTGTGACATCTTTTGATTATCTGCTCCTATCACTGCTTGCTTGTCCCTACAACCACCCCCCCCCCACTTCTCTCCCCCCCATCCCCCCGCCTTTAAACCAGCTTATATTTCACCCCTCTCCTATTTTTACTTAGTTCTGTTGAAGGGTCATGAGGACTCGAAACATCAACTTTGTTCTTCTCCGCCAATGCTGCCAGACCTGCTGAGTTTTTCCAGGTAATTCTGTTTATGTTCCCCATTTTCTTAGCTTGAGTTAATCCAAAACTTTTCTGCAGTTTCCTGACTTGTACTGAATCCCATTTGCCCATCACCCCTGTGTTCGTTGACCTACATTGGCTTCTGGTCTAGCAGTGTCTCACCTTTTTAAACACTCATCCTCCCGCCTTTTCCTATATGCTGTCACACACACACACACCCCACCCCCCATCTCTGTACCTCCTTGAGCCCTACATCCCTCCAAGGTGTCTGCACTCCTCCAATTCTGACCTTTTGCACATCCATGATTTTAATTGCACTACCATTGGCAGCCATGCCTTCACCTGCCTAGGCCCTAAACTCTGACATTTCTCCTTAAACTTCTCCCTTTTTATCTCCTCCTTTAGGGCACTCCTTTAAAAGCTACCTCTTCGACCAAGCTTTTATTGAGCTGTCTGGCTTGGTATCAAGTTTTGTCTGATAACACACCTCTGAAGTGTCTTGGGATATTATTACATTAAAGACATTATATAAATGCAAGTTGTTGTCTTTTTCCCCTCAACTTGGCACTTGTCTCTTTCCTGACACCATTGTGTCTGCAGCATCCTTCACCTATCCTTAGTGACCTGCTCTCCAGATGCAGTGATGGCTCCACTGTTTCAGTGCTCTGTGACCTTGTGTGCTACTATCTACTTCCTCCCCCCAATAATCATTCACTTTTCACTGCTCTGGAGAGTCATGGCCTTATACTTTGTACTGTAATCAGACAATTGTTACATAATTTTTAACACTTTACCATTGCCTTTTAGATGTACAAAACTCAGCAAGCATATCTCCACCTTTAATTGCTCTTGAATGTCTTGCTTTTTAATTCTCAGGTGCACTCCTTTCAATTCTTGCCTTTAAGTTACCTGAGCTCTCCTTGGTTCAGGAGAATGGAGCTTTCCCAGGATGTAGGCTGTTTTTTTTCCCTCAAACTTTTAACTTCATTTTTGGGTGACAGGCTTTACTTAGTATTTGGAGTGCTCAGAAGCTGGAAAAGAAGCACCAGAGAAATTTCTGTAGTCAAGATGGCAGCTTGAGAAATGCTGCTAGTTTCATATTCTTTGTCATCTGTGCTTGGTACTGCCTGATTACAGTTTACAGTGTGTTTCTGTTAAGAAGCAGCTACCTCAGTGGCCAAAGTTCTGGTGTGAGTGGGTGATTCACTGTCTTGTTGCCTCAGTGCACCATGTTGTGGGGTTTTAGTGTCCTTTTGATTCTGAGCTCCACATCTTGGTGAATTATTAGTGCAGGCATAGACCAAGAGTAAAATACTTGACTCCCCCACCATCACCAGGAAAGGTGGAAGGGATGTAATGATGAATTCAGGCTGTTATTGGTGGGATAGTGTTGGTTAGATATCTGGTAACAACTTGCCTGCCTGTAAAATTGCATCTTAAAATAGACAAAATTAGGGACTTTGTTCATCCACTGGGTTAAAGCTGCATATTGTTGGTCACAGTTTCATACTTCAATAAGCAGTTAGCCAGAATTACCTGATGAGCTTTCAAGGTCACTGCTTTCAGAAGGAAAGGCTCACCAAATAAAGTAACTGGAACATCTGAACTGTACTTTGTGCTATGGCTACGTAAGCGGGTTTTGTATCCCGGTGATCAAGAGCTTTTCGGAAGCCTGAATGATCCAGAGTAGCATTTTGAATGTGTACGTAATATGTGATATGTTACTGTAAAGTAATTTCCCTCCAAAATATATAATGTCACTTACTGGGTTTTGTTACCTTTTTGAAGTTGGGGTTTAGACTTTTCAATTTCCATTATTCTAATTTTTAAAAAAATAAGTGGGCTGAAATAATAGACATAGAAAACTAAAGCTTGGGGATATTATGCTGCATTTTCAATAACTATATAGAAGAACTCGCCAAAAATCTTCACATCTGTAAAATACGCAGGTTAATGATCTGCTAACTGTAGAGGGATGGAACACTCAGCACAGCCACATAACAATGATGGGTAAGACATTTGAACATGCTATTTCTTTTACGTGCTGAATTCCCAGCCTATCATGGATAGGTAGAGAGCTGCCCCTGGCACTTTAATTGTCAAGAAGGTGGAGAAATTAGAAAACTTGCCTTGAGGGAGTCAAAGGGTATGGGGAGTAAACAGAAAAGTGGAGTTGTAGGCCACAATCGAATCAGCCATGATCTTGTAAATTGACGGAGCAGGCTGGAGGGGCAGAATCACCTACTGTTCTTAATTCAGCTGGTCAGGCAGCTTTTGTGGAGAGAATAATAGTTAAAATTTAAGGTTGAAATGACCTTTTCATCAGAGGTTGTGTATCCTCTGGTTTTAGAATGACACAAGCAGATCATATTTGAGTGAGGGGAAAAAGGTTTTTTTTTTGAACACAGAGTAACTAATCTAAATGAAATCTGGGAAAATATTGAAACAAGCTCCAAAAAGAGAGAAGCTAGGCTGGGAGGAAGTGTGAACTAGTCCACCATGAGCTGAAGATAGGGAGGGGAAAGAGATGAAAGGCAGTTTCCTATGCAGTTGAAACAGTGAAGAGTAGTTTGATTTTGCATTGTTGAGATACATAATGCTCTTTTCTACCTTCTGTTTCAGATCTTTCCGCCATTTGGACATATGTGCTATTCATCATCGGTAAGTTTGAGCCAGCTCGAATTGCCCTACATAGTTTGTTGAAAGAAAATAGTTGTTTCATATTGATGGGTCAACATCGTTTCAAATTCTATCAAATTTCCTTTTCTATTGCCCTCCTTTCTCAATTGCCTGTTGCTAAAAGTGATGCCAAATGTTCCAGTCATCTTAGTTCAGGAGCAGGCACTCTCATTCATCTAATTAATGACAGCCCTATATGCAAGTGGTTAATTTTATGCTACTCTACTCTTTCTTGCTTAAGGACAGCGTTTTATTCTTGTAGGGTCTCCTTGCTTTGCATTTTGTGGGGAGTAGGCTTTGATTGAAAGTAATCTAAGTTTAATAAATGCTAAAATTTCTCACCAAGTGACAAGATAATTTTGTAAAGAAGTTTCAAGGGTAACAGTTTACCAGTGGTTAATGCTTTTGCTAATGGAGGAACCACATGATTGAATTCTGGTGAAACCTTTCTCCTCCATGAATTCTGATGAAACTTTTCTCCTCCATTTTATTATTAATCTTTATCCCTCTTTCAATCCTAGTTTTCAGCATTTCCCAGCTGCTCCTACATTGCAGCACCTTTACTGCTCCGTGAGTGGCTGATGAATAGGAAATTTAGATCAAATTTGGAAACTCTTACAAAAAGTATTTAGCGCATAAAGAGCAGATAATGAAAGTCAGTACACATGAAAGATATATAGGAAAACTAGATATATAGGAAAACTACAACAAAGAGCTTAGAAAAGATGAAAGAATTTGCAAAGCAAACCCAGCCGGCAACAAAAGAGCTTTTTATAGATATTGTTAAAAGCAAGAAAATCAGGGTGGAGCAGTTAAAATCCAAGTTTGGGATGGAGAGTGAAGGAACCTTAAATATCTTTGGCTCAGTTTTCGTAATTGGAAATTGGTGTCCTTCGCTATTGGCTTTAGCCATTACTTTGTTTAAAATCATAGAATAGTACAAAAGGAGGCCGTTCGGCCCCTGAGTTTTTGCCAGCTTGTTCAAAGAGCAATTTAGTTGGTCTCACCCGACTCATTCACCGTAACCTTGCTTTTTTTTTGCTTTCACATATATTAAATAAAAATTGGTTAGCTTCTGCTTGGTGGAATTTTTACAGTGAGCTTTAGCAGTTTAGTTATTTGCATTTTCTTGGAGTTTCCCCTCTTTTGCCTGTTGCACCACTACACCCTGACTGCCACCCCTCCACCACCACCACCACACACACACACACACCCCCCCCCCCCCCCCCGCAAAATCTTAAAGCATTACATTTCAGTAATTGTTTTGTACACATGATGTCTTTCTCCCCACCAGCATGGACTCCTACCAATCTGTCTCTGCAGAGTAATTACAGAGTCATGTTCAAAACTATCTTTGCACCCCAGTGCAAATAGTCTTTGGCAGCCTTCCATCTCATGAGACACTGGTTTGCGCAGTAGTGGTCAACTGTGTTAAACATTGCCTGTTATAGCTTAGGAGCCCCACTCTGGCATGGCAGTCTCTGCTGCAGATAAGAGTGGGCTGAGAAGGTGCAGATGCTGGCTTCTGTTTACTCTGGGCTCTGTTCTTGGCTAGCTAAGCTTTCTTTTTCACCTCACCTTTTCCAAAGCCCCTCCTATCAGCCTCCATTGGTTGCAGCCGTCTGCGACTGCCTCCCAGTTGTCTGTGTCACTATCGACCATCTTCATATCTCGGATACAGGTATTCTTGTAACGGAGGCATGAACGTCCAGCCGGTTGTGACTTAGTTCACTGTACAGAAGATCTTTGGGTATACAGCCATTATCCATCCAACGAATAGATAGTATAGCAAATAGTATGTTTGTACAAAGTGCCATGTGCTATAACAATGGAAAATGCCACCCTCTGCACACTTTCCATTTCAAGAATTGGCATTCTTTCAATCCAATTTTCATTTTCATATGCATCTTCCCTTCCACTTGGGATCAGCCATCCCTGAGTAATCAGTTAGCAAATTCATTAGGGAGTAATTCTACTAGGTTAAGCAGGAGTCCCTTTTCATAAATCATAGAATCTGCCAAGTTTACTGACTTTTGGTGAAAAAAGTTTGGGTGAAAAACTAAACCATTTTCTGCTTCACTTTAAGCTGGATCATTTCAAGTTGTCAACAGCCAAAAGTTTTCAGGCAACTTGCATCTTCCAGGGATCCGAGGAGAGATGTTGAGGAGAAAGAGTTGTATGTTAAAATTGTTAGCGTAGGATTCTGCTGCCTGCAATTTCAAAGTACCGAGTTAAAATATTTCAAATCGTGTGCGTTATTTTTCCGATTTTAATTGAGTCAGGTTAAGTGTATCTGTATTTTGCTGTCTGTTTGCAGACTGCCCCATTTTGTTTTGCAGCCAACAACAAAATTATTTATTGATGGGAAGTTTATTGAATCAAACACTTCAGAATGGATTGACGTTCACAACCCTGTAAGTGTCTTTTTTTAATATCGATTTTCATATGAAAAATCCAGATGACTGAATTATGCAGCATGTAGCCAAATAACCCACACAGGTTATTGGGTCAGGAAAGATGGTGCTGAGGCATTATTGTTGAGGAATAAAAATCCTTGAATTTGTATATGCTATGAAATCATTCTCTTCCATTTTCATTTTTAAAAATGAAGTTAACGATTTTGAAATATCCATGGATTGTAAGGAGAAAGAGTAAGTGGTAAATCATGAAGGAACAGTGTATTAGTTAGCTGAGATGACGGGTATGCTGGAGGACTGGCACTGTGGAAAGGTGGCTCACAAGCTTCTTTATGGGCATGTGTGGATTTTTTTCCCAAATAAAAGCTCCCTTACTGAGATGATAAAAGAAGGAATTTCTGCATGGTGTTTCCCTGTTATAGCAGAGATGCAACTCCAGGGAGGTGTCCTCGTGCTTCATGGCAGAATGCCTCACAGTGCTATTGTTGAACCATTTTGTAGTTACATTGAATGCAGCTGTGAGAAAAGTTGCAGTTATGTATTGACAGTTCAAACATGTAAACAGGCTAATAGCCAGAATTGTATGACTTATAAAATGCTTTCACGTATTTTTCATTTTTTCTTAAATGCATACTGCTTTTGCCTATAGTGGGAATTCAGGGATTCATTGTGATAACTTGTCCTGCTCTCCCTGATCTTGCTGCTTCTAGGCAACAAATGAGGTGATTAGCAAAGTCCCAAAGGCCACTCAGGAGGAGATGCTTGCTGCCGTGAACTCCTGTCAACGTGCTTACCCATCATGGTCAGAAACATCAGTAATGAGTCGGCAGCAGATTTTTCTGAGGTACCAGCAACTCATCAAAGACAACCTGGTAAGTGATACAGTACAGATGTGCTAATAAATATTTAGGGGAAACCTTAAATTTGAGGGAGGGATGATGGGATTGGGAGAATCCTGTGTACAGACAAATGGCCTCTGGTAGCGCACAATTGTTTGCAAGTCTTTCACATATTTACCAGCCCCTTTACTGAGAGTTTGTGAATGCTAGTTTAAAAGGAAGATTGGCTCCAACTTCCTGCGCCATGTGTTTGCTGATTTTCAGGGAGGTGTTCTCACTTCAGTGCAAGTCTGAAGCGAATGCTTAGAGCTGCATAAGAACAAGCCTGAAGTACCTAGGTCCTGGTTTTAACCTCACCCATCCACAAAAATCTCGCACCTCACCTGATTTTACCTTTTGTTGGTTGACTTTAGCAGAAAGGAAATCATGTCAGTTTCCTGCTGGGTAAGCTAGATTAAAGTTAGCTCTCCTATTCTTTCCTTCTCACTGGGGAAGTGTTGTCCTCCCCTCGCCATTTTCAGTAGCAGTGCAGTGGAGCTCCTGGTGTTTCATATCCTGGGTTCAAACCCTCATCTTGCCATTCCCTGCCCAAGTGTTTTGCCACACCTGTGTTTATCTCTCTGGTTATAATCACTTGTTAAAGCTAGGGTACAAAAAAAACAATTTTGCCTTTCTCAACCCCAGTTCTCCTGCTCCCAGAATGATGTGTTCAAACAAGGCATCTTTTTACTTTATTAACAGACTGAAATTGCCAAGCTCATCACAAAAGAGCAAGGAAAAACCTTGGCAGATGCTGAAGGAGATGTTTTCAGAGGCTTGCGTGAGTAATGTGCAGTCCTAAATAAATGCATATCAATGATTTCCTGAAATTTTAGGCTCCATAAATTTCACAAATACACTTATAGTTGAGGGAGGGAAGTTATTTGGCCCACTAAATCATAATCCATGGTGTCCCCCTCCAAATCTGTTACTAACTTCTTGAATGATTCTAGAACCCTAATGTCAATCGCAAATACTCGTTTCCTTTCCAGCTTTTTGTGCCTTTGTTCCCAAAATGTTGAAATTGTCTTTCAAAAATCTATGATGGTAATTTCTCTTGTACAACTCAAATGACAAGAAATATAGAGGTTTTAATTTGTCCTCTCTGATAATACTTGGTGATATGTTTGCTTTTCTCCCTACAGAGGTCGTTGAACACACTTGCAGCATCACATCTCTAATGCTGGGTGAGACTTTGCCCTCCATCACCAAAGACATGGACACATTCACTTACCGTCTGCCAATAGGAGTGTGCGCTGGCATTACTCCCTTTAATTTCCCAGCCATGATTCCACTCTGGATGTACCCTATGGCTTTGGTGTGCGGAAACACTTTCCTGCTCAAACCTTCGGAGCGTGTGCCAGGAGCAGCCATGTTGCTGGCCAAGTTGTTGCAAGATGCAGGAGCTCCAGATGGAACCCTTAATATTATCCATGGGCAGCATGATGGTAGGAAATTTGGCTTTTCTGTAATTGGCTTAAAAACTTTGAATTTGGCATGTACCAATCCCTTAAATATTATCTAACACCTATCTGTTGCTCTTCAAGTGGCCTGGGTTTAAGTGAGATCAGGATAAATAACATTAATATTGAAAGTCTCCATTGCTAGGGTTTAAGTGAAGTGAAGTAAGGTTGGCCATAAATCTAACCAGTTCCTTTTGCAGCTCCACCACAGATCTGGCATTTGTTGCTTTTTTTCTTAACGTAATCAGTGCAAGATTGGAACCGACCTGAAGGTGTTTTTTAATTATGAGGATTTACTAGTCAACATGTTTGAGTTTTGATGGCCACAGCATGATTTGTGAATAACCTGTTGTTCTCCAACTTGTCTTTCATGCTTCCATGCACATTAAAGGAATTTGGATCATACTCAGATTTTTAACCAGTCTAGCAGTGTTGTTACAGGTTGATGTCCCATGTGATGCCCCTCATTTGTTTGTGTAGCATATTGAAGAACTTCTCTTTGAGAATCTTGATAAGACATAATATAGAAAATTCCCTAGAGCACTGCCTGTAATGATTTTTCACTCATTATTTGGAATGTGGAGAGGAGAAAATGACACTTTATTGCAGTATGTGTTAACTAATCATGATATTTAAAGCAATGTGGGGTAATGAATTTTGAACTTTTTTTCTAGTATAGGATGTGCTCATCTACAATAGTTTGGAAATTCAAGACTTAGACAAAAAAAGTAGCACCTTTGGTACTACAATAACATTTCTCCAAGTCGTTCTGTTCCTCTCTCAACCTTATTACCCTGTTGTTGCAGTTGTCTCTAGCTGTGCCTGGTAGGCTGCAAATATGGGAATAATGTAATGCATTTTATTTTTCACCTTTTTTATAGCTGTGAACTTTGTTTGTGACCATCCTGCTATAAAAGCTATCAGCTTTGTTGGTTCCAATCAAGCAGGAGAGTACATCTACACAAGAGGTTCCAAAAATGGCAAGAGAGTCCAATCAAACATGGTGAATATCCTTTTCATTCCCTTACATTTGGACTCTTTTTTTATGGTTCACTTCCAGAATCAATTACAAAATCTCTTATTTTTCCTGATTCTGCACCCCTCCCCGTATTGAAATTTGACTTTGAGAATTACTGAAAAGGATTTTTTTGTTGAAGCTTTTCATCTTGCGCTCAAGATAATTCGCAAGAAAATACCAATGTCAGGGGAAACAACATATACTATGAGAAGAGTGCTGACTGGTTGACAAGTGGACCCTGGTAGATGTCCCTGGACAAGCCTGATCCCAGAGTGGAACCTAGCTTGATAGATTCTAACTTTTTGTTTGTTTAGATATTTGGAGAGTAGCTACTGAACTGAGTTGGGAATCAGTTGATTAACTTTTAACAATTCATTAAACAAGAAAAAATGAAGTATATTACAATACTCCTTCACCCACAACTATAACTTTACAAATACATACAGATTTGTAAGGATAACACAAGTTATATAAAAGCTATCTTGTACTATAATGTCCACAGTAAGTACACAGTCGATGTACCAATCGGCACCCTGTGGTCAGACACGCCCACACTCTGAAATCTAGTGACAGCCGATGCTATGATCTCTCCTTATTTAAACCCCAACCACAAGATGCTTGTCACACCGTGAGTCAACCAGCCTCACTCAACTCTGTTTTTCACACGAGGGTTTCCAATCTCCACTCTCCAAGAACTCAATTTGAAATCTTCTCCCAAACCGACACTTTCTCTCATATTCCTTCTGTAAGGGCACACCTCCAGGGTTTTGAGTTCTCCTTCTGATGTTCCTCTCCCCGGGTCACCATATGCATTCAAGCTGTCTTCCACACACACACTTATCACCAACTCAGCCGTCAACAGTACCACTGCTTCACATGCCCATAGCAAAGAGTTACAGTTGTCTTTTTAGACCATCTTGCCTCTTGCAAGCTATTATCACTTTAAATTTGCTTTCTGCAGCTTTTGTCTCTTTAAATCTGAAGCATGGAGCTTTTCTCATTGCACCTCACTCTTAACTTCACTTCACAGGACCTTACCCAGGTTCCTGTCCTTCCTTTTGACTAGAAGGTCACCTGTCTCTGTCCTACTCCTTTGGCCTTGGGACCTTTTTGGTTCTTTTGGGAAATCTGCAGCTCCCTCTCCCAGTGCCCAGTTTCTTTGGGGTTCTGGCTTCAAACTGAAGCAGAAAACTCTGTTTCTTTAGTTTTTCTGTGTGTCTGTGGAAGGGACCTGCCCCTCTGGATCCTTGTTGCTAGGCAACTGTCCACTACTTCTGCTCCTGTTTAACTTAAGTCATAAACTCTCATTAGAAAAGCAAGCATTTTTTAAAAGTGGAACTAGGGCCTGAATTTTTCAGGCAGCAGGCAAGGCAGTCATGGAGCCAATCGCTGCCTGCGATTGGCTCCGCCCCACCGTTTTACACGGGCAGGCCAATTAAGGCCCACCCAGTGTAAGATGTGAGCCGTAGCGCTCAGTGCTACCTGTGTGGGTGGGGGAAGGAGGGAGAGTCAGGGCCAGCGCGAAAGAGCACTTCAGTCTCCCTGAGGCACAAAGCTATTGTAATTATTAAACAAATAGATATAAAATTCAACTAAATGTGTCCCATCTCATGTGACACATTTTGATTTTGTGGGAAAAATTATTTATTTATTTGATAAAAGCTTTAGGAAACCTCATCCCACTTGTGTTTGAGGTTTCCTAAAATGTGCAATGGTCGCTTGACCTTTTCGCCTGATCGCTAACCTTAAGGTTGGACGAGCAACGTTAACAATTACATCAATGACTCCCTTAATGGCCTTGATAGGCCGTTTACATATCAGCGGACGTGCAGCCAACTCCGCACACCCTCTGAACGAAATATCGCGGGACGCATACCTGACGTCCATGTACATGATTTTAAGCGCCGGCATGTCAGGCCCACCCCGCACGCCAACTGAAAATTTCTGCTCTAAAACTCTTTTTGACCTTTCTTAACCCACAGATACAGAAATACAAATCAAACTTAACTTCAAAGCTAAAACTCATTCCCAATGCCTACAAATAACTCACCCAACTAGCTCCACTTCATAACAGTGGCAAATACCTCTCGTGTTGCTACTACATTGTAGCAGCATGAAACAGCTAGCTTCATCTGTTGCTCAAATTTTTGATAGATTACCCTGGAAGGGCAGGGTGAGGTAGACTAGCCACTCTTCAGGGTCAAAAGTGATGGCTTGGGCCCGTTCTTGAGTTGCATGATGTAAAGCATGAAATGATCTGATCAGAGCAGCCATTATCCTGCAGGATATCTTTGCACCCTACTTCAGCATCAAGTTTGCATAGTGAACCGATAAGGCAGTCTTATCGCTCTTGGAACTGTAAGAGTCCCAAGGTGTGTATTGACCAGTGAAGGTAGGTTCACCTTGCAAGCTTGATGCTAAAATAGGGCACTTCAAAGACATCTTGTGGGCAAATGGCTGCCCTGATCAGATCATTTCATGTTGTATATCACACACTCATGAATGGCCCAAGGCCATCACTTTCAGCCCTGAAGAGTGTCTAGTTGACCTTGCCTTGCCCTTCCAGGGTAATCTATCTTAATTTGTGTAACAGGTGAAGCTAGCTGTTTCATGCTGCAACTATTCAGTAGCAACATGAGTGGTTTTTGCCACTAACAGGATGTTGCCATCAAGCCAAAAAGTTGTTCTGTCACATGAATAACGTGGTATATGAAGTTCAGTGCCAGTGAGATGCTAGGTATGTAGGCCATGCGTCCCAAAGATGGGTGGATCATATCGTATCAAATAGCATGTTCCTTCCACTGTTCGCAACAGGCAAGATACAGTCTGTACCCAACCAGCCCATACTTACAAAACTCAAAACATAGTGATCAACGTTAGATGTGATTCTGTGATTGGACAACTTTTGCTAAATAATCCTCAGTGTGCTAAGAGTTACACTGACAACCAATTTAAAATTGTCATTTGGGCTCACAGTGTGGTGCGGTTGCATGTACTGGAAGTTATGTGTATTAATACACAAGGCCCTGTTCTTTGCAGATAGAAAGAACATGTATACGCTCTGCGCCTGTTTCAGCTAAACAAATAAGTGACAGCCATTCATTAGTCAAGACATTAATTGCCCTGGGGAATCAGAGTCAAGCTGCCTGGTTTAAATTTCATATTATGCTTGGAGTTAGTCTAACATTCTCCATGGCAACAGCTCTACCAGGGTCCACTTGCCAACCAATTAGCGCTCTCATAGTCTAAATATGTTGTTTCCCCTGACATTGGTATTTTGTTCTGAATTGTCCTGATGAGTGCAAGACCAAAAACTTTGACAAAAATTGTCTTTTTTTTCAGCATTACTCAAGTCTGTACTACTTAACAACTATTTATATTGTTTTAAAAACAAAAAATTGCAGTTGCTGGAAATCCAAAACAAAAACAGCATCAATGAATGATGCTGCCAGACCTGCTGAGTTTTTCCAGGTATTTCTGTTTTTGTACTTATATTGTTTTTCCTTCCCTGCCTCTATCTATCCTCCCCATAGATGTTATAACTTTCCTTTCCTATGATTGCGCAAATTTTAAAAACTTACAATCTGTACATTCTACCAGCTTTCCATCCCTTACTCCAGCAACATGACCATTTCTTCAGCAACATGACCATTTCTTATGTAGTTTACACCAAGGATGCTGATCTCTCGACATATTTGGCCTAGTATCTGATTTGAGGTGCATACAGCAAGAGGGATTATTTCATTCCTATTTAGAAACAAAAAAGTAATTGTTTTCAGTTTAAACTATAATGGGCCTGGTGGTCATGATACTTTCACATGCCCTGATAGGCTCACTGAGTGAGTTTCATTGCCCATTCAATGGAGTTCATGTTGATAATTGGGACCTCAGTTGAGCAGCATTGTATCTTTTCAAATTTTTTTGCTGTTGCAGCGCAACAACTTACACTCGCTGAGGATTAGGCATGCAAGACATCTTTTCCAAATTCTAACCTGAAAGACTTATTATGCCATATACTTCTGCTGTACATAAGGAACTAGTAAAGAGGCTGGGAAAGGGGAGAAGATGATAACAGAACAGTACTCATGCAGCAAAGTTCCAGTGGGAAAGGAAGAGAATATCTCGAAGGACAGTTAGTAAATGGGTTGATTTTTTTGGATGCTGTTAGGAAGTTATGCAAGGTATTGGCATGCCAACTTGTGGCCTCTGACCATGGGTCCTTTCCCTTCTGTGGTGTTGCTAAGTTCTGTGCTGTAGTAGGGAGCTGCCCAGCATAAGCCCTGTGGTGGGAGAGAGAGGAGTGAATCACAAGCAACATGATCCTTGTTGCAAGCATCTAACTCTTAGCAGTATGGGCAGTAGTCTGAGTGTAAATGATCCAGCTATCTCTTGGCTGCAGGACATGTCTGACTTGGGGAAGGATATCATAACAATTCTCCCCCCTGCAAAATGCAAATCCTACTCCAAACTGCAGATGGCAGGAGATCAGCCCTTTATCATTGTTGTATGGTAGTGCAGAAAAGGTTCTTTTGTATGAAAGCCCTGTTTTTCTAGTTCTACTATAATTAGTGTACTAGGCATTCAGTCTTACCAGTTTTTGCCTGTGCTGTGAAGGTTTTGGAGGGGGGGAAAAGAGGTTTGTGCCTCCAATGCGTATAGAATGGTTTAAACCTGAATTTTACCATGTAGCTGCTTTGAGTCTACAGGAAGGAACCTCCATTCCACCTTTTCCTTTATCTGTGAATTCCTTGTAGGGCGCTAAGAACCACGGAGTCGTGATGCCTGATGCTAACAAGGAGAACACTCTGAATCAGCTGGTTGGTGCAGCTTTTGGAGCAGCTGGACAACGTTGCATGGCCCTGTCAACCGCTGTCCTGGTCGGGGAAGCTAGAAATTGGCTGCCTGAACTGGTGGAAAGGGCAAAGAAACTGAGAGTCAATGCAGGTGCAATTACATTCTCAATACAACAGAAGTAAGAGAAAATTGAAAAGTGACCCTGTGTGGTGCTGGAGCCAAGTTGTGGAATACAGGGGCAGTTGCATGGACTGGGTGGCCTTTTCTTGCAGCCACGTTTTTGTTTTTCATAATTGCAACCATGTGAAACAGACTTTTCAGAGTAAGCATAAAGCATGCTCTCTCACCATCAAGAATGTGGGGCATGGGCATCATTGGCACTTATTACCAGTTCGTCGTAGTCCCTTGAAGGTGGTAGTGGGCTGCCTTGCCACCTGCTAGTCCATGTGCAAAGATGCTCCCACAAAGCTTTAGGTAGACAGTTTGAGGGTTTTAACCCAACGACACTGAAGGAACGCCAAAAACACCCGTTATCATGAACTGGTATGAAATGATTATTTTTCTCTAAAAGAGACTCCATTTTACCTTTGGCCTCACTGCAGGAATAACCAAAAAAGCTTTAAGTTCTTCAGTGTGACAAAATGATCTTATTGGGTGAAACAATTGGTATTAAATGTATACAAGCTGGCCAAATCCATTATTTCCCTACATGCCTAAGGTAGTTAAACTTTTATTAACTAGCTGTCTTGACTGGACTGTCAGCAATACTTTCTCTTGGAGTTTGTAATATGGTGGAGGAATGAAGAAGAGGAACCTGTTTATTACATGCTCTGACTACAGTCCTAACAGCTGCTCTATATTCCTCCTACATTATCTAATCCAAAAGGGGTTGGCTTGGTTGACCACATATGTCATTTTATTTGTTTTCTCCCTGATCCCAGGTGACCAGCCGGGCTCTGACCTAGGTCCTCTCGTCTCCCCTCAGGCAAAGACCCGAGTGTGTGATCTGGTCCAAAGTGGTGTGGAGGAGGGTGCAAAGTTGCTACTGGATGGCCGGAAGATCCAGGTGAAAGGATATGAAAACGGTAACTTTGTGGGTCCCACCATCCTTGCAGCAGTGAAGGTAAGAAGAACACTGATTTTTTCCAGCCATCAATTGGCTGAGACATTGAGCTTGTAGAATCTTCAGTTAGGAAGTTGGATGGAGTTTATGTAGTCTGACCATGCCTGAGTTTTCTTCTTTCCGAAAGGATAGTGTAATGTAGATTCACTCGGGTGTTACTGGAGATGTGCCTCAATTATTGGAAGGTTGACAGGTTGGGCCTTTTTCACTATAGCCTAAATGGATAAACCTGATGAGAGGTTTTCAACATTATTAAGAGTTATAATAAGGTAAATAGTGATGGATCATTTCCACAGGCTGGCAACACTGTAATGAGGATACAAATTTTAAGATTTTCACAAAAAGAGAGGGTAGCATTCAGAATATAAAAAGAATGTGAAGTTCTTTGCTGTCTTTGAATCAGGCTTAATAAATTATTTTAAAAGGGAGCTAGACAGTGTCGTTATTTAAAAATAACAAAGGGGTGTATGTGAACCAAGTAGAATCAGACTAGGTCTGATGACTGTGCTGCAAAGAGTAGCAACAAGTGTGCACCATCGCAAGACCTTTTATTAAGGCTTTTTTTGTTTTGTTTTACTCCATAGCCTCAAATGAAGTGCTATACTGAGGAGATCTTCGGACCAGTCCTAGTAGTCCTTGAAGCAGATACCCTGGATGAAGCTGTTGATATCATCAACCAAAACCCATATGGAAACGGCACTGCCATCTTCACCACAAATGGTGCCACAGCCCGTAAATTCACACACCACGTTGATGTGGGACAGGTGCGTTTTTAAACATATCTCCACAGATGGGCATACCCAGCTTTATTTGAATTGGCATCTATGTAGATGATGACTGAGAGCTGGGTGTACCTGTTTGGTTTCTGAGGCGATACTCGAGATGCCCAGCCTACATGCATGTTTGTTTTTCTTTTCTAACAGTATGAATGTATGGTAGTCCTGCATTAGAGAGGAAACTAGAGCAATGATTATGTATGGTCAGCAAGACCTTCCTGGAGAGCATGTCACTTCGACATGTATATAATAGTGCTTGAGAACTTTTTTCTATATGGAAGAAAATATTAAACCAAGAGATTAATTCTCTGCTCTAGCTCTTTAAATTATAGTTTAAGGTCGAATGCTCCTCTGGGTTTTATTGTGTAAGTTGCTGTCCTCTCATTTAATCAGTACAGTATCAGTTGACTTTTTGTATAATGAAATATAATCTCCAAAACCACTATCTGGTTACAGCTATGTTAAATAATATCACTTTAATTTCTCCCTTCTTCCCAAGCAGAAAGGACAGACTAACCTGAAATTCGGCCTGCACCTATAGATGTCAAGATCATCTGGCTTTCTTTTCTCTCTCTCTCTCTCCTTTTCCTCCCCTTTTTCCAACTAACCTGTCTTTGATCTGCCCACTAAACATTGTTGGGAAGCACAAAGTAAAGTATCAGCATGCCATATGGGAATCCCAGACAGGAATTCACATTCTGCTCAGATGTGGCTGCTACCCATTATTTGATGCATCTGTTTGGAGCCCTCTTTGGTAAATTATGGCTTTTTAATCCTCCTTTTCAGATTGGAGTAAATGTGCCTATCCCAGTTCCATTGCCCATGTTCTCGTTTACTGGATCAAGAGGCTCATTCAGGGGTGATACCAACTTCTATGGCAAACAGGTATGTTTGTCTCTAAGCCAGAACAAGTTAGGCAGCAATAATATAAACGTCACAGGATGATGTGTTTAACCAGTTGCTCTTTGTTGCACTGTGGGTTGGGGTCTTCCCAGTCCTAGCCTTCTGCAGTATCCTGAGGCCTAGGGGAATACAGGTGTCCTTTCTGGTTGTTACTAGGATGTCCACTCCAATGAGGGACCAGGAATTTATCAATGGCACCTCACAAGTAAATTTCACACCTATACATTATGGTTGGAGAGCTTTCAACTTTTATGATGTGTAAAGCTACATTTGAATCCCACTTGCTCCAGGATTTGGTCCTGGCTCAGTATTTCAGATGTACTTAATGTTAGTGGTGGTGCAACTGGTCATAAGTAGGGTTGCCAGCTCTGGTTAGACATATTCCTGGAGGTTTCAATCAGTGGTCTCCTACCTCCAACCAATCTATCTCCACACTCCACCTTTCTACACCCATTGGAAAGCGAATGGACTCATGAGTACCTGATTGGATAATTCTTCAGTCTATCAACAGCCTTTATTCCCGTGTCTGATAATTTTATAATTGATAAAGGTGTTCACAGAAAATTTAAACTTTATCAGCCCCCTGATTTTTCTGGTGTATTTCCTCACAGCTGTGTCCTAGAGGTTAATCTTTAATTCTCAAAGATGTGGAACAATCCTGGAAGCCCTAGAACTGGATCAAACAATTTGAATGAAAACCCAGGTATCCAGTCTGATGCATAGATTTCAACAGTTGAAACAGTTCAACTCCTGAGTAATACTGAGCCCAACCCTGAAACCCAAGAGCCATGCATGCGTGCAACCTTTAACTTCTGTTTTTTCAATTTTATCCTAGGGTATTCAGTTCTACACTCAAGTAAAGACGGTCACATCACAGTGGAAGGAGGAAGATTCGACCTTAACCAGCCCATCTGTTGTCATGCCAACGATGGGGCGCTAAGTTCACTTCATTGAAAAGGCAAGCCACGTTCAACATAGTCCTTGGTACTGACTTACGGAGAATTTGGGCTGGAGCAGCTGCATGTGAGCAACATATACCTCTGGCCCTTCCACCTGACCTAGGAGAGGCATATATACCATGGGCATGGCAAGAGGGAATGGAAGGAAAACTATAGAAAACATTTGTTTCACCTTGACCATTCTTAGCAATTTTAAACTATTTTAATTTTTCAATTTCAATTACTTGAATTTTTTAATCTGCCTCAGTAGCCCTCAAATTCTGATCATGTAGCGCACATCTAGGTATAAACAGAGTTTAAACAGAAAGTTCTATTTTTCCTGTCTCAATTCGAACTGCTTGCACAGTTCATTTTTTCCCCTCAAAATATGATTTCCATACACAAATAAGTAATCTGACTGATATATGTAGCTTGTTGAGGATGTCTGGATCAAACAATTTGAATGAAAACCCAGATATCCAGTCTGATGCATATCTGACTGATATTTGTAGCTTGTTGAGGACGTAACTTAAAGCTAGCTGACTTACAAGTATGCATCCCAAAATTACCTGTTGGTGGATTGCTTTAAACCACTATTTAAACTTTAGGTGGAAAGAAAATCATATAGTTCTGGCAATATTTATGAGCTGTTTCTTACTTTAATTGCAGGATTCAATGCACAGTTATCTTTTATTGGGTTGATGAAAAACAAATATAACTGGGTAATTTTTCTGTGTAAAAAAAAATTGTACAGTTTTAGACCTGTGATTAGATAATGATTAAATGTGATTAGGTTTAGAAGTCTGAAGTCCTTTATCCCCATATTCCTTTTCAGTAAGAAATTGATCCTAAATCATGTGCCTCGGACTAGTGTGTGCTTTGTCAAAGTGAGTTAGATATGAGCTACGGCAATGACACCATTACTTATCCAGTGAAACACTTGAGTCACAGACCAGAAAAGTCGCAGGTTAGAAGCAGTGATGTTGTAAAAAGCACTAATTTAACAATGGGACCTTTTTAATGTTGGTTTTTCTTTACATCCCATTAATCTATTTCAAACAGCAAGGTTAATTCTCAATGTCATAGCTCTCAAAAACGAAACTGACAGCAAGTTGTCGAGTGAAATGGGGCAACACTATTATGCACAAGTTTTTTAGATGGACAGTACTTTCTGCTCATGATCTAGCTGATAAGAACATAATTAAGTGCAGGTGTAAGCCATTTGGCCCTTTCAACCTGCTCTGCCATTCAATTAGATCATGGCTCATCTACCTCAACTAGACCTTCCCACTCAAGAGTTCAAATCTTGCAATGGCAAACTATGAAACAATGTAACTTCACCTGAAACAGATGGAAACGGGTTTGTACTCGAAAGAGTTACACCTTCCCACACTATCCCTGGATTCCCTTAGTATCCAAAAATCTATATTTCTGTTTTGAATACACTTGACCAACTGACTATCTTGAGATTGTGTGTTCCAAACACAGTCCCTTTTGAGTGAGAAAAAAAGTCTCCTCATCACAGTCATAAATGGCTGGCTGCTTATTTTGAGGTTATGACCTCCTAGTTCTAGACTGTCCAGCCAGGGAAACATTCTCTCAGCAGCTACCCTTTAAACCCCCTTAAGAATTTTATATGTTCCATTGTCATCTCTCAATCCCTCCTCGTAAGACAATCCCCTTATTCCAGGAACCAGGCCAGTGAACCTTTACACTCCCTCCAGGGAAAATGTACCCTTCTGAGTATGGAGACCAAAACTGTACACAGTCTCCAAAGCCCTATATAATTGAAGTAAGACTTTACTCTTTTACTCCAATCCCTTTGTAATAAAGGCTAACACTATTTATCCCTAATTGTGTGTTGTACTTGCATGTTAACTTTATGATTCTTGTACAAGGACACCCAGTTGCCTATGAATGCAAACATTTCCCAATCTTTCACCTTTTTAAAAATTTTTGTTTTCTATTTTTCCTGTTAAAGCCTTCACATTTCCCCATTATGTTCCTTCTACCATGTTCTTGCCCACTTATTTAACATGTCTATATTCCTTCTGGCCTCTTTGCATGCTCCCACTGAGCCTTATATCGTCAGCAAACTTGGATATATTGCCCTCATCTAGGTCATTGATATAGTTTATAAATAGCTGAGGCTCAAGCACTGATTGTTGCGGTATCCCACCAACTGCAAGCAAGCTGCCTACCCAAAAATAACCAGTTTATTCCTACTCTGTTAACCAATCCTCAATGCTAATATATTATCTCCAATCTCATGAACCCTAATTTTATGTAATAAATTCATATGTGGCACCGTATCAAATTCTTTTTAAATATTGGAATACATTATATCCATTAATTTTCCTTTTGATCTACCCTGCTAGCTATAACTTTAAACTACAACAGATTTGTCAGGCATGATTTCCCTTTCATAAATCCATGTTGACTCTGCCCAATTATACTATGATTTCTAAGTGCTCTGTTACCATGTGCCTAATAGATTCCAGCAATTTCTCTACTACAGATGTCGGGCTAACTGGCCATTAGCTCCCTGTTTTATCTCCCTCACTTTTTTTGAAAAGTGGGTTTACCTTTGCTATCTCCCAATATGCATGGACCATTCTAAAATTGAGGGAATTCTGGAAGATCAAAACCAATGCTGCTATCTTTGAGCAGTCAGTGATTTTTGTACTGAAGGAAAGTTGTGAATTCATATGGAAAAAAGCTATCCAGTTAAACTTGGGTTGAAGTGTGCATTGTTACACTGGATAAACTGGTTGAAGTTTTCCCCCTTCAACTTGGAGGGGGGGAAATCACTTGGTTGTACATGAAGCAGATGTTCCTGTTTGTTTGAGCATGATGTAACTGGCTAATCATGTTAATCATGTAAAAAAAACTCTTGCTGCAAGTTGATAAATTAAACTTTTTATAAATGCTTTGTGACTTTATGATATCAAAACTTTTTTCAGCAAAGGAACATGATAAAGATCAGGATTTTCTGGATCTTATGGAATGTAGGAGTTTCCATGGACAAAAATCATAAGGGTTGGCATTTAAAATTCCTCCTGCAATTCCTCCAATGGTTTGGTTGGTAAAGGTGAAGTATAATAGAGCTGTGCAGACCAAAATGTCCCAAAACTCTTTCCTGCTAATCTGTGAGGGCTGCAAATAACTGAAAGATTGCCTTGAATATACCTGAAGTAAGAAAAGTAAAACAGTTGGGGAAAACAGATCCTGTTCTCTATCAGAAATCCCTCTGAAAAGTGTATTAATGCACACCATAAGCTCCCACGATCCGAAAAAACACAATGACACTTATTGTCTAGGCCCACGCGTGAAGAAAGGCATGTGGTTTTGAGGGTATTGCCAGTGAACCTATGTCCGATCAAGAGTTGATGCCTTCATGAGATGAAGGGAGAAAATAGTGTCCTTGTTTAGATGAAATATAAAACAAAAACCAAATGCTGCCTATGATGTTGAGTGAGATATGACATCTTGTGTAAATTTTAAAAATAAACTCTCGGAATTTTGGTTAAAAAACTAAGTTCAAGATTGCTACTCAGTAATTAAACTTCTGACACTTCCTTTCCTTACTAGTCAGGATCAGGCAAATAACAGCAAGTTCAAGCAAAGGGCAATATGTGTGTATGCAGTCTCTTAAAAACAGCCAAAATGCTCATCAGGTGATAAACATGATTTGCCACAAATAGTTCTATGTTTTGAGTAAAAGATTAAAAACTGCAGGTGGTTGACATCTTGTGCTTCAAGAGAACAGGTTTTTTTTTAACCCTGCAAGTTTCCAATCTTGGTCATGCCATTATTATAGGTGCTTGTTGGTGATAGGCTAAGATCCTAACTCTTGGGTTCAAGAACGGTTTTAACATTAGTAAATAAATATAAATTAGTAACCTTTTACAAGGCCAGCATTTCTTTCTCATCCCTAATCGCCCTTGAACATGTTGGTCAGCCACTCGATTGAGCTTGGTACCTGCGTGAATTACTTTGGTTCATGAGAAGTAAGTGGAGAGTTTCAGGATTTAGGCCCTGTGATAATGTAGGAACAGCAATATATTTCCAAATCGGTATAGTGTATCACTTGGAAGAGATGATATTCTCGTGCCTGCTGCCTTTGTTATTCTAGGTGATAGTAGCTGCAGGTTTAGAAGGTAATGTCAAAGAAGCCTTGGTGAGTTGCTGCAGTGTATTTTGGGGATGATGCACACTGTAGCTATGGTGTACCTGGAGTGAAGTTGGTCTATGGTGGTGCAAAGGGTGCCAATCAAGCAAGCTTCTTGTGATGGAGGTGCACTTAATCAGGCAAGTAGAGAATATTCCACCACACTGATTTTCCCCTTTGTAGATGGTGGAAAGGCTTTGGGGACTCAGGTGATGAGTAAATCACTGCATGATTAGCAAGAAGAATTTTTACTGATATAGCACTTCTTGTGCAGGAAAACTCAGAAGTGGCAGAATGTTTTTATTTATTCTCTAGATGTGGGAAATGTTGGCAAATCTAAATTTATTCCCTGTCCTTAGTTTCCCTAAATGAATGAACCAGCTTGAGCTGCTACAGTCCTTATGGTTTTTCAACAATAGTGTTAAGATTAAAATCCTGAAATTTCCTACTTGAATATGACAATGGAAGAACAACAGTGTACATTTCAAGTCAGGATGATGTGTGACTTAGAGGTGATGGTATTCTCGTGATATTGTTTTATGGTGATACAGAAAACAGTCTTAAGAAACCATGTATGTTATATTTAATCCTTCCATACATTTTAATGAATTGCTCACTGACACCCAGTTTGGGTTCTGCCAGGGCCACTCAGCTCCTGACCTCAATATAGTCTTGGTTCAAACATGGACAAAAGAGCTGAACTCCAGAGGTGAGCTAAGTGTGACTACCCTTGACATCAGGGCTACATTTGACACTCAAGCATCAAGGAGCCCTACCTAGCAAGACCGGAGTCAAAGGGAATCGGGGAAAATTCTCCACTGGTTGGAGTCATACCTAGCACAAAGGAAGATGGTTGTGGTTGTTGGAGATCAGTCATCTCAGCTCCGGGACATCACTGCAAGAATTCCTCGGGGCAGTGCAACGACTAACTCCCCTCCTGATTCTCCAAAGCCTGTCCACCATCTACAAGTCATAAGTGTGACGGAATACTCCCCATTTGTCTGGAAGAGTGCAGCTTCCTTAACACTCGAAGCTTGATACCGTCGGGACGCAGCAGCCTGCTAGATTGGCACCACATCCACAAATGCTCACTCCCTCCACCACTGACACACAGTAGCAGCAATGTGTACCATCTACAAATGCATTACAGGAATTCACCAAGGCTCTTAAAACAGCACCTTCCAAACCCACGACCATCACCATTTATGAGGACAAGGGCAGCGAAAAGATGGGAACCCACCATCTGGAATTTCCCCTCCAAATCACTCACCATCTTGACTTGGAAATATATTACCATTCCTTCACTCTTTCTGGGTCAAAACCTTGGAACTTCTTCCCTAACAGCACTGTGGACTGCAGTGGCTTACTACCACCTTGAGGGAAATTGAGGATGGGCAATAAATGCTGGCCTTGCCAGCAATGCCCACATCCCAAGAATAAATATATGTGAAAAGGTTGCTCAGTGTCTTTTGTTAAAAACCTGTTGGAGACCACACTGTGCACACCCCCCCCCCCCCCAAGTTTCTCCACACCCTTCAGGATGTCCACCAGAAGTCTACTTGGTTTCTCTGTGATCAAATCAACGCTTCAGCACACTCCTGCAATTGTACATCAGTTCTCCAACATATGTCTTAAGTTACATGTTTTTTGAAACACTAACATTTGAGCCATAAACAATTTTTTTAAAAACAGGAAAGAAGATTTTATGCACATTTTAAATTGCATTTTTAATTTCATGGTTTTTCTGATGCATATATTTTGGGATACCAATGTAATAAAGCTGTTGCTGGTTCTTTTATTTTGACATTATATCTGGTAATATAACTTCTTTAGTCAGCTGATGACCTGATAAGCTGCTGACATGGCTTAATTCGGGCTCAACAGGAGCCTGGGTGATAAAAGTAGGATTGTAGTTCTCATCTTGAGTGCTGTGAAGGAAATAATGTTTAAGTCAGACTTTTGAACTGAGACAGACAAACTCAAAACTATGTTGAAACAAAAATAAGCCATTAAAATTGTACAGATCTCAACTTTCTAAAATTGCTTCTTTTCTGCTCAACTTCCCTGCCTAGAATCTGTTCATTTATTTCTCAAAATTAATATGATATAGGACTCAATGTGGTATAATGATCTCCATTAATGTATTACTTTGATTTGTGAAAGCAATTATTGTTGTATGCTGAACTTCCAAACTCAATGGTGGCACTGAGCAGAGATCAACCCTCATCTGCTACCCAGGTATTAATGTCTTTGGTTGAATCACTGAGGTGTTGCAGGAAGAGTTAAGAAATGGTAGGAATTTTCTTAATTTAGATAAGTACTATACTGGCTACCTATGATGCTTCCATTACAGTGGGAAGTGTTGGTTCACCTTCAATGTGTTGTGATTCACTCCCACCTTGAAGCCAATTCCCCAGTGTAATATACAAACGAAAATAATTGAAGTGGGCTAGTCAGTAGGGAACAACATTTACCCTAATTTGTGAAAAATTTTTAAATTGTACATTATCACAACACTAACTATTCCCTGATACTGCATTAGAAGAAAAATGTGGGGATTAATGGATTATTCAGTGCATCTGATAAAGGGCCCCACTGTGACAGTTGTCAAATGTTTTTCTTGTGGATGTTTATTGGCCAACTGTGCAGCTTCTGTATTTTCTGTTTTTATATGCTGATCAGTTCTTTGATTTTCAGTTTTCAAAATTTCTCCTCCAGTAAATGTTGGAGCATGGATGGGGATTGGTGGAATTCTAGGTTTGTTCCTGCCATTACTTGTACTATACCCGATTGCCAGCTTCATTTGTGCTTCCCAAAGAAGGTAAAAGTGAGGATCAAATCAGAGGGGCAGTTTTTTTCCTGTTCCCACTCCCCCCATGCTGTAGTAGTTTCGAAGCTGTACGCTTTCAACAGCAAATGCCCTGCATCTTGGGTAAACAAAAAAAGGAGGAAATACTTTGTATTTCAAAATTAGAGGCTTCCCTACCACCTACCAACTCCCCCCCTTCCCCCCAAAAAAACCTCAGTAATGTACCAAACCTTCAGGATAATACAACCATTTTCATTGTGTCAGTGTTCACCCTCTGGTAATGATAAGCCATCTGGTAGGTGAAAGATGGAAAAATGCATCTCCTATGTGTGGGTATCCTCAAACATTTGTGACCCTGTATTCCACCATAATGTGTGGCAACTCTTAAGTTGAATGCTCATGGCAATATAGAATTAAATCACATTTTCCACATGGCTGTTGGAGAATAAAATTAAACCATTTGGTTTGTAATGCACTTGTTATCTTTCAGGGTCTGATCCTTACCTTGCTTTTTCTGGTTCCTTTGTAGACTCTACATTCTCAGCAAGTTGTTTCCTCTTTGGACTACAAGTAAATGAGAAATTCAAAATGATTTACAGGCTTGTTATCTGCAGAACATTGAATTCTATCCTATTAAATAAGCAGGCACTCCACAAAGCAAATGTAAAATTGTTTATCAGAACATGCCACTTCCTATTTTTGCAGGGGTGGGACTGAAGTCGGGTTGGGGTTCATGCATACTCATTAGCTGCCTCCACTGAAGTGGGATTTTAGTAGGTCAGGAGTGTGAAACATCACGTGCAGATTACACCAGATAAGAGTTGAACTGAACTTGATGGATTTGTTTGGATAGCCAGGGTATCCCCTTAAAGAGGTGAAGTAAGGTACGCCTTTGGATCTAGGACACCTTTCAGAGAGGTAAGGTGCCCTCTGGGAGTGTTAAAAGTAGGCAAAAATGTGTGTAAGAAGTGTACAAACTCATTACTGTCAAGCTTTTGGAATGGTCAACAGACCTGTCAAAATCAACCGTCAAAACGAGAGGATCTGTCAAAGGGAACCATAAGGACATTTTAAGAACTTGACCTTTAAACTTAAAAAAAAAACACACCTGGAATGCTAAAAACTGCTTGTAATGGGTACAGGGGCAAAGGGGCATAGGTTTGACAGAGTATGGGATTGGGTACAAGGGCATAGTTTGACATGGAGGGTGTGGGGGTCCATGGGGATGGGTACAGAGCATAGGATTGACATGCAATATATTTGGGTGGGGTGGGGGTCCAGGGTTGACATTGGCAGATAAGGGTACAACTTCTAAGCCATCCTACCCCCTGAATGAAAATTCCAACGTTTGGGCCTTTTTTTCCCCCAAATCGGGAAAGAAAGGTCCCAACACTGCACAGCTGACCTGGGATTGAAAATCCAGGCCCTTGTCTTTGAAAGAACGTGTGATTTGTTGGCAAAAATGGAAGAGTGAAGTAATAAAATCTTAATTTCTGTGCAATAATAGATTTGACCTCACTAGAGAGCAGCATTTTAGGCAGATGTGAGGAAATTCTATTTGTTTATTTTTGTATCCATTACCCTTCAGTATCCAGTGACATGGAGCTGGTGACCCAACTATAAATGTTAGCTTCCCCTCTTTTTACAAAGTAATGGCCACCTAATCCTATAGCTGGACATAAGGGCATTATGTATGTCAACACATTATTACAACTTTAATAAGGTATTACAATGAGGTTACTGTTTGGGAACAGTAAATTTCCCAATAGCAACCAACAATGTCACCTGTCAGAAAATATACCCAAATTTTATACAAACTTTCAATTTAGATGGGCAATAAATGCTGGCCTTGACTGTAGCACTTACCACCCAAGAAAACAAAAAAAAGATTGCTTTGTTCTGGAAGGTGTTGGATATTGTTACAGCTGTACCTTTTCAGATCATTGAAGCATGTTCCAACACACACCTGATTTGTACCTTCATAGATGGTGGAAAGGATTTTGGGGAGTCAGGCGAGCTACTTGCCACAAAATACACATCTGACCTGCTGTAGCTGCCACAGCGTTTATGTGCAATAAATTTGTACAAAATGTTGATGGAGTGGGACTTGGTAACAGTCATGCCCACTCAAGAGGTTCTGTCCTGTTTGGAGGTGATAATTGCCTGGCACTTGTGTGTTGCTCAGTATTATTTGCCACTTAACAGACAAGCCTGGATATTGTCCAGGCCTGGCTACATATATGCGTAGACCTCGTCAACATTTGACCGATTATGAGGACATAAACTTCAGGACATATTGTCAATATATAAAGAATGGACCTTAATGAATATGCAGAGTCTATGCCTGATAATTCAAAGGTTTTTTTACAGTGAGAATTTTAATTATCCAATAGTTCAATTAAGCACCATGAAAATAGCAAATTGGGAATTTTAGTGCTAAAACATGGAATTCAGATAATTTGAATACATAACTTTTAAAGAGTGGGCTGTATTAGGAAAATGAAATAGACAGGGGAAGTGAAGGCAGGTACAATTTGAAGTGGAATATTCAGAGGACTGTGGCATTGGCTATAGTACAAAATATGATGTTAACATACAGGCCACCTTTTCTGAGCATTATAGCTGAATCTGATGTTCTGGAGTTCATGATCAAAGTCTCACCTTTCAATTCAACATACCTGTTTGTTTTCAATCCATTCATCTTCGCAAACAGTAGACGCAGGACTTTTTCTTTCTGCTCCCAAGTTAAGTCAGAGATATTCACTTTTCCAATCTGAGTGCTTAAAAAAAATCATGTAGTTTTATTTAGGAATAAAAAGAGGTTGAGGGCAAGATGCTGTTTGTAAGAAGCAAACGACACAGCAATGTAAATTAACAAGCAAGTTTTGTAGATTTATAACTCACACCGTATCTCTTAACCCCTGAATTCATTGGCCAATTCACACATTATGAAGGACGTGCATTTTCTGAATCTGGACAAGTTTGGGAATTGCAAGTACATGTTTCCACTATATGACAGCTTTGTTACAGTCTATGTGGCATCACGCAAAGTAAAATAAGATTAAGAAATTGACATACCACTTATCGGCGTATTCCATATCTTGGTACACACAGTTTGTGCTATGCTCGCTTTTGTTAAAGGTCCTAATTTTGGGATAATCCTCCTTGCCAGTACTTGCCTTCAGCATTAATTTCTGGTATGCAATTTGGGCCGCCTGCTTGTAGTGAGCCCGACTATGGAAGATCTGCTGCCTCACTTCATCTAAGGCTTGCAGAAAAAACAGTTCCACTTCAGTGCGCTGGTCCAGGATGTTTTTAGCAAGCTTCTTCACCCGGTTCATCTCTCTGTCTTTCAACTTAATCACTGCTTGCAGCCTTGCAATCTCTACCTTGTCAGTTGCCATTTTAATTTTAGTTTCTCGTTTGATCTCCTGCTTTTCTGCCTCAAACTCAGATGCCATGTGTCCCAGCGCTTTCTCCAGGTTCTCCACTTTCTTTTTAAGCTCGTTGATCATTTTTCTCTGCTGCATCGAGTTTGACACTTTTTCTTTCACTAATAGCTCATTAGTTTCCTGGAATAAGAAACAAGTTATTTTAATGTCAATTGATTGTGACCCTTATAAAAACATATATATATAGAAACATGTAAGCACTAGAGAGGACACAACAGTAAAGGCAAAAAATTGAGGTAAAATTAGAGAAATTTAAGCTCAACAGTATGGAAAGAATTCAGGTCAGGGTGACTTTATTGAGGTAGACAAAATATTAAATGGTAGACAAAATAGCTTTCAAAAGGTTGCTTGAAATTCAGCCAGGAAGTGTAGCCATGGTGATACAACTTTAAATAAGAAATATTTTAAAACAGATATTAGGAAAAATATTTTTATTCCTACAGTGTTAAATGTATGTATGGAATGTATAGGATACTAATAGGAAAAAGTTTGGAATATTTAAAATGTTACGCTGTCATGGTAAATTCAGGGAAACGTTGAGCTTGCATAATTCAAAGGCCTTTCCTCACCTTGTTCCTTATGCTTTAATGCTTGCTTCACCACCGAGCTCAGTGTGTAAAGCCAGGACCCTGCTTTATGGTGTCTCCAGAAGTAAAATTATATTTTCATCATGTTAGATTCTAGGACTTTTCTCAATTCCATCCATTCTGTGAAGTGTGAGAACCAGTGGCCTTGCACAAAACCATTCACTGATTCTATTTGATGCTATCATATTAGGTCACTTTGTACTGCTAAAATTATAGAACCTGTCATGAAACTATAATAATTTTCATAATATTGTGATTTATTGTAAATTTGGTTAATAATGGGGTTTGGATTAGTTTTTCTGTGTGCATCTGGGTGTGGGGTGGATTTAATAGAATTAGAGAGCTTTTGAGTGATCAAAAGGGAAGCTAGGTTTGAAATGCTAAATACGTAAATATGGCTGAAGTCTTAGAATGTGAGGTGTGAGGAACATTTGCATTTTTAGATAAACCAGAGTAGTGAATTTCAAAGAGATGGTAAGGTGTTACACCTAGCCATAAGAAGTTAAGCCAAACAGTGTGTTTATTTTTCCCAAAGATTACTGATGATATGAGTACAATGAAAGATTTATTTTATGGAAAAAGTAAAGTTGCAAAGACATATTGGAACAACAGAATTTACATTAAAAAAAGGAGAAACATGTATAAAGGAGATGAGGTTATGTGTAAGGGAGGAGGCATTCTAAAATCTAACAAGTGTGTAAAGCCTCCAGCCTGTATGTATCAAGTTGCTGTCTACAGGAACCAAAGCTAAGAAAACTCACTGTGAACATCACTGTCCAGGATATTGTGAAGCAATGCAGTGGGTCTGTTGAAATCTATTTTGTTTTACTGTTGCCCTTAACGGAGGTGTAACTGGGACTCAGATTAATTAAGGGAGTTAGGAGTTATTATAGTAGCAATTGTAAACCCATGTAACTGCTTAAAATCTTTTCTTCTATTAATAAATGTTTAATTTAGTTTTGTAAAAAACCTCAGACTCAGTGGACTTATTAGTATTGAATTCAAGGCACGTGTCTCAAAATAAAAATACAAATTGCAAAGCTGTTCTGGCAGCTGTTTCAAGGGTCCCCTGGGATTTGAGCAGCTCAGCATTTACCATCTGCTGTGCCTTAACAGTCCCAATAAGATAACAGGATTTTTGTTCTAATTTGTTTTCACACCTACTCTCCTGAAGATGTTGTCAATGCCAGAACATGGCAGCAACACTAACAGCCAAATTCACTGGCTGGTGGTGGGGTTGGGGCAGGGGTCATCAGAACCAAGCCTGGTCCTGTTTTTAATTGAGATCCAGCAATGGTTACTGACATAGATCTAAGCATAAACCCTTGCTGACTTTCTACCTGTCAAGCTTAAAGGTGCTGAAACGAATTGCAGTACCCCTACCAATGTCCTATTAAAAGCAGAGGCCTTTTGGTCTGTATAGCTTAGTTCCAATAAAGGGGCTTTTTAAAATTTGTGCTAAGTATGATCAGGTAACCACACTCCTAATAATTGACAAGGATGTTGAGAGATCAACTTGGAAAATTTTTCCACTCCCTAGCACCAATATTTGTCATATTAATAAGCATGAATATTCAGCAATACCAAATGCTTTTAAAAATACCATTCTTGGATCAAAACCACCAGGAAGCAATGCAGTGGGGAATACACTTTCCCCAAACTAGCTTCTCTTCAAAATGAAGACCTGTGAAAAATCCTATTCCTACCTTCAATATGTGTTTGTATTTTGATTGAGACTAAAATTAAGATAATAGAGGAGAGCATTGCAGGACCAAATTCAATCACCTAATTTCAGTCTAGATCTCCAACCTTGCAGCTATGACCGCTTTTTAAATTTGTAAAGTTCCCCTTGGTTCTGCTTAAGAGTTGAGTTGTACAAAATGCAGATGCTTCACTTAGTCTTCAATGAATGCAATACCTTTTCACTCGCAAGCTGTGTGCTTTTCTCTTTTAAAATCTTCTGAGACTTCTTCATTTGTTCTTCATCTATCTTATAGATCTTCACCATCTCATGTAGCCTTATATTTTCTTTAAAGACGCAACGAGTTCTTTCACTAAGATTCCTGTGGGATGAGGGAGCAGGATTTGAATAACTAACTAATTAGAACTGCTGTTCATAGGCAATAGGCCCAACAAGTTTGTACTGGTGACTTTCTACACACCTAGTCTGATCAAATTCTTCTGCTCATTGCCCATACCTTACCATATTCCTTTTTATCAAGCAACCTTTAAAAAAATGGTCTCTGTTTCAAAAATAGCTTTGTTAAATGTTTATCCAGAGCTAGAGCTGAACAGAAGCAATATTTAGTTAACACAAATTAAGGCCTCTAACAATTCAATAGGATCTACCCTGCAGCACAGAAACTGGCATAAGCTTCTGCAAATAGGTTGTTTAGGAGAATGCTGTGAAACAATTGCTGGACAGTAGTGTTTCAACGTATTACAACACAAGGAAAATGCTGTATTTAGCTTGTGATGATTCATCATCTGTCCTGGACACAATAATGCCAATAATGCCTCACATGATGGAAAAACCAGTTGCCTTTGTCTCCAAAATGTCAACCAGAAGTGAATACAAAATAGGCCTGAAAAGGAGGTTCTTGTTGTCATGTTTGGAGGGAATAAATTACTAATCACTAGATATTGGACCTCAAAGTAAATTGTCCCTAACTTTCCTGCCCTGAGGATATAACACTAGGCCTTAATTTTTTCAGCACAGAATTGAGTACCTTACATGCAATGGCTGATGCTCACTCAAGATTACACAAAAAAACAAACTTTCACAGAAGTGATATGGGAGGTGTCGTCTTTTGGATGTGATGTTAAACCTGTCTGGTCTTTCAAATGGATGTAAAATGGCACTCTTAACCAGGCCAATACTTATCTCTCAGCCTTAAAACAGATTATCTGCTTATTAGCTCATTGCTGTTTGTGGGATTTTGTTGATGCATTTTGGCTGCCATGATTCCTACATTGCAACAGTGACTGTATCAGAAGTACTTAATTGGCTATAAAGTGGTGAAAGGTGCTATTAAAGTTCGAGTCTTTCTTTGTACCAGGAATAAGAATAGCAAAAGCACCTTATTAGTGGGGTCAGTGTCCCCTTTGTTTTCTCGATAGTTTCAGAGCTTCCAAAATCCAAATTGATGCCTTAAAATGCATAAGCTATTCAAATGATGTCACGGGCTCATTAAGGCATTTAGTCACATCCAGATTGTTTAGCAAAATTCCATTATAACCATTAATTGCTTTTACTAAATAAAACTTCATCCACGCAGAAAATTTACCAAGATCTGGGAGCACTGGTTAAAAACTTACATAATAGCTTCAGTGTGAGCCTGCTCAGTCAGCTGAGTTAGACTCTGCTCAGCCTCCCTCTCCAGTCGCACCTAAAAGTTTTTTAAAAAAATCACAAACATGGACACTTCATTTAAGCTTAAAGCTTGCCATTAGTTGCTTTTTAACAAACAATTATGATGCAGTGTGATAAAGAAATCTCTTAAATTTCCTTGAATGTAGAATTCTCTGCCACTTTTGCAGCAGGGTGATTCATTTTCAAAAGGCAATTAGAAAGTTGCTTTAAAAAGAGGACCATTATAAATAGGAAAGCTCATATGGAGAAAATCACTGTCACAGATTGGATGGGTCTGCTTCTGTGCTGTAATATTCCATGGCTGTATGATCATTTTTCTTTAATAACCGTTAGCATCAACTTTAAGCGAGTCAGTTGAGCCCAAAAGTGTGAGGCTTCATCAGTAGAGCTACAGCCAGTATCCTTGGTATCACAACCAGAAGATGCAAGAAATACACAATTGGGTGTCAGCATTTTAAAAGAGAAAAAACAGATGAACGTTTCAGGTCAAAACCCTTTAATCGACCAATCTGGTACAAGGACCTAACCCTGAAATTCAACCTGTCTCAGCCTTTTCAGATGCTGACAGGCCTGCTGCATATTCTCAGCATTTTCTCATTTTGTTTCCATTATCCAGTATCTGTTGTAAATCTTCACACAGTGAAGGAACGGTTTCAACAGTACATGTGTTATTTCAGCTCCCTTGCACTACAAGGCTCAGTAGCCCCTCCACATCCATAACCTTTGCTTAAAATCCCATAAAGGAATAGATAAGTTGCTAAAGTTTTATCTTTCTATTTAATTTTAAAACATTTTATATTCTTCTCCTTGTTTCACATTCTGCTTGCAGCATGCACTGTTCCTAACCAACAGCCTTATACACCCAGGTGTCTTATAAGTGTAATTTATTATCTTATTATCTATTAAAAGAGGCAACGTGACTCACTGTTGATCTTCCCCTCTCCATCTCCCCTCCTAGCCCTGAAGTCCTATCTGGAAGACTCTGGTCTTTGTTTTGGCCTCAGAAGTCACTATGCTAGGACACGAGGGAAGGAGAGAATGGAAAAGTATACATCCTATTGCTTCACAAGCACTATTTATTACCAGCAACTATGTACCTTACTGGTAAACACTTTACTGAATCCCATCAAGATATATGTAAGGCTCAAATAAATTAGTTTCAAAGTAGCTTCTTGGCTCCTGTTCACATACCTTTTCTTCAAAAAACTTGCTTTCCAGTTGCCTCAGTGATTCTTTATGTTCTTTGTTTGCTGTTTCCATCATGTCTTTTATCTGAGAGAAGAAAAGAAAAAGAAATACGAGGAAACATTTCTTTTATTGTCTGTCTCCCTTATATCACCCATGAAATCTGCATCCCTTTATCCGGCATCATTTCCAAGTGACAGCACACTTTGGATGAGACATTACACCGAGATTCCATCTGCCCTCTCAGGTGGACGTAACAGATCCCAAGGCACTATTTTGAAGAAGAACGGGAATTCTCCTCAGTGTCCTGGTCAATATTTATCCCAAGCACAATCAATAAAATTAATCATCTGGTCATTTATCTCATTGCTGTTTGTGGTAGTTGGTTGCACAAATTGGCTGATGTGTTATCTACCTTACGAAATTGACTACATTTCAAAAGCAATGCATTAGCTGTAAAGCTCTTTGGACCATCCTGAGATTGTGAAATGTGCAACAGAGATGAAAGTCTTACTGGGAAACAACTGTTCACTCAGCATCTTCCCACAGCTGTTTATCTGAAAGTGGGGCAAAGCCCTTGAGGCACATGTACACAGGTATGACATCGAAAATCCAGTACCCTTGTTAATGGGACCGTGCTGGATTTTGGATTTCCCCAAATTTTGGACATCCAACCTGTACAGTGCCCCGACACTGATACAGACCCCGACACTAGATCAGCGTGCCATTTCAATAATGTTAGGTTACTTAAATTGCTTTACTCAAATTGATTTTTTTTTTTGTGAACAGTAATGGTTGATGATACCCTCAAGATGCCCCCAATGTACCATAGCATGTCAATTACCAGCTTATTAGCACGGCTGCTCCTATTCAGGTATGGGCAAGCAATTTTCAAGCAAACATAAACCAGCATGTCAATTAGCAGCTTGTTAGCATAGCTGCTCCTGTTCAAGTCTAGGCGAGCAATTTTCAAGCAGACATAAACCAGTGTGCAATGGTTCAAACAGTAAAGTTCTCTACCACCAAAATGTCCAGTTTCCAGACAATTCTGGTTTTCAGACTGTTGGATTTTGGGTATTGTACCTGTATTCTGATACCTCCACCTGAAATTGCTCAGTTAGAATGGAAAAGCAGGAGCATAGAGTTCAACCCCGTTGCTGGGTCAAAATCCTAGAATTCCCTTTTTAATAGCACTGTGGGTGTTCCTACAACACATGGACTGCAACAGTTCAAGAAGTCGGGACACCGCCACCTTCTCAAGGGCAATCAGGGTTGGGCAATAAATGCTGGCCTAGCCAGCGATGCCCACATCACATGAACGAATGAAAAAAATACATGAATGAAATATTATAAAAAGCAACTGCAATTAGTTGGAAAAGATTGCGGGGATTTTTTAAATGCCCGAAATAAAGTTTACACTTAACAAAAGCTACAAACTATTATTTAACCAGAGCAAACAAATTTTCCCAGCACCTCCAATTTTCTCTCCTTACCCTGCTCTTGTCTGTAGTTGGCAACTCATACTTCTCAAGGGCAATTAGAAATGGGCAATAAATGCTGGCTTCGTCAGTGATGTTCATGTCCCAGGAATGACTAAACAAAATGTTCTGTTGCATTGTAATCCTGCCACACCTTTACAATGTCATTGTACCATTCTCTATATATTATCATGGAAGGCTTGTCCAATCTAAAGAGGGGATGAAGATGAGGCTCGAGGGGCTGACTGGTCTACTTCTCACTATATGCCTACTATATCTAATAGAACAATAATCAATTAAAGCACACAAATACTATGCGGCTATTATGTCTGCTCCAACTCTATGGAAACACTCAAGGTGACAGTGCAAGGGTGGAAAAAGCTATTGCAAGAAGTATGATTGCTGCTCTGGGACTAGTATGAGTGCGACTGAACAAGAACAGTGTTACAGAGGAGAGCCGTTGGAGGTGGACGGGTGCTCAATCTGCTTGAATGACTCAAGAAATGAAGGAGGACAAAGTGGGAGAGCTTAACAGTCATAGAGGATGCTGTTGGTTAACATGGCCAGTGAAATCTGGGTTCTATTGCTAAGGTTGAAAAGGTTCAGTGCGAGCAGTGGGCATGGAGCTGGGTGTCCATGACACATCTGAGAACCTTAAAAGAAAGACAAGCTGAAAAAAAATCTCCTGAGTGTATAGGAGTGGGTGTTAACAGAAGTCTTGAAGGGTGGATGGTTGGAATTAGGGAAAAGGGAGTTACTGACAATATCTGTGAGCATTCGGCAAGAGAGGTAGTTGTGCAGTGAGCAGATCTCCTGCATATCATTTTAGCCACAGCTGGTGGATGGGAAGAGAGAAAAGGAATAAATGTCAGGAAAAAAACGGAGTATTTAAATCGAGCAAAAAGAAATCAAAAATATTTGCATTCATATTATAACTTTCAAATTGAAACTTCTCATATCAATTCACATAAACGAAATGCTTTTTGAATTCCAATGGCAATTGTTAATGGCCTGTGAACAGCTTACACAGTCACCATTAGCAGAAAAATGGCATAGGGCAGGGCAAACGTGAACAATGGTTCTACTACGAATATAATTTACCCTATAAGGTAATAATTATCAAGCTGTCTAAATTATTTTATTTTTAGAGTTTTACTTTAATTAAATTTACTTTAATTGAATTATTAATTTCAATTGTATCAACACAGAGGTGGCGGCTGGTTGACATTTAACTACTGGTCTTGCTTCAGTATATACATGTACATAAATAAACAAGGAAATCTAAACAGACTCACATCATCCAATTCATTTTCCAGGAAAACTTGTTTCTTCCTAAACTCCTTGACCCTGTTCAGTTCGTCTTGGATCAGCTGTATTTCTTTTGTCTTTTGCCACATTTTGTTTTGCAGTTGTTCCATCTGTTGGGTGTGGGTTTCAACCTGTAGGAAGATGACGATGTGAGAGCAAGCTAATCCACTTATTGCAGTGGATGTCTTCACAGATGCACTCCTTTTAAATGTAGGGTTTTTTTCCCACATAACAATGGATCCTATTATATTCACCTGAAAATCCCAGGTGTCAGATGGAGTATTAGAGTCATTACAGCACAGAAAGAAGTCATTCAGCCCATCAAACCATGCTGATCTGTCAGTCACTCCCATTCCCCCACTCCGTCCCCATAGCCTTGCACGTTTATTTCCTGCAAGTGCCCATCTAACTTCCTTTTGAAATCATCGATTGTCTCCACTTCCCACCACCCTTGTCGGCATCGAGTTCCAGGTCATTACCACTCTGAGTTAAACGTTCTTTCTCAGATCCCCCTGCAACTCTTGCCCAAAACCTAAAATCTATATCCCCTAGTTCTTATACAATCAAGTAATGGGAACAACTTTCTTTGTCCACTTATCTAAAGCTGTCATAATCTTATACACCTCTATCACGTCCATCATCTTCATTGCTACACCTCCGAGTTTAATATCATAGGCAAATTTTGAAATTTTACTCTGTATCCCAATATCCAAGTAATTTATATATATATCAAACAAGCAACAGTCCTATCACTGACCCTTGGAGAATAGCACTGTTTACTTTCCTCATTTACCATTGTTTTCTATCCATCCTGTCGTTTCCTACATTACAACAATTACTTCAAAAGTACTTTATTTGCTGTGGAGTGCTTTGCGACATCCAGTGGTCTTGAAAAGCGATACATAAATGCAAGTCTTTTTCTTTTTTCAAGTCTTTTTTTCTTTTCAAGCTAACAATGACCATCCTATTCCATGAGCTTCAATTTTATTAATAAAAATATATATGTATATATTGGACATTTGTCCTGATGACAGGGCAGATCGTTAAATTTGTCAGGTGGGTTATCCAAAGCCATTTTGCCTCCAGCTTCTTGAAACTGTCATTAGCATTTTGTGCCAGAAAGCCCCTCTGTTAATCAGAATATTACAACTTCGTTTTATAATGTGGGATTGGTGAGAATACATCAACACAACTTCATATGTAGGTGCAGTGCCCTTCCTTTTATTACTCTCAAAAAATTGATTTAATTGAATCAGAGAATGATACAGCACAGAAGGAGACCATTCGGCTCATTGTGACAGTGCTGGCCCTCTCGTAGAGCTATCCAATTAATCCCCTGCTCTTTTCCCATAGCTCTTTAAATTTTTCCCTTTGAATATTTATCCAGTTATTTTTTGAGTGTTGTTATTACATATGCTTCCACCACCCTTTCTCACAGTGCATTCCAGAACACAATAAATCAGTGTTAAAAAAAGTTTCCTCTTGTCACCTCTGATCCCTTTGCCAATCTGTGTCCTCTGGTTACTGAACCTCCTACGACTGGAAACAGTTTCTCCTACTTACCTTATCAAAACCATTCATGACTTTGAATACCTCTATCAAATATCTTCTCAGCCTTCTCTGCTCTAAGAGGAATGACCCCAGCTTCTCTAGTCTCTCCACATAACTCAAATCCCTCATCCCTTGATCTATTCTAGTAAATCTCCTTTCTAGTAAATCTCCTCTGCACCCTCTCGCAAGTCTTGAAATCCTTCCTAAAGTGTGGGACCCAGAATTGGCTACCATTCTCCAAAACCAGTGCTTTCCTTGAACAAGCCCTGTAATTACTGCTGTAACTGGAAAACTTACCATTTTTTTATTGTCCTCAATTGCTTGTTGCTTTTGGTCCACTATTTGCTGTTGCAGTTTGCTGATCTGTAAAATATAAAAATCTTTCAATCACATTGACAAAATTCAACTATTTTAGACCACTGGCAAATTTCAACAAGTCTTCAATTTTCATTTCCTTCCTGCAGACACATTCTTCCAAATGGCAAGGCACAGAATTTGCCATGTTAATTTACGAACACCTTAGCCATCATGCCTCCAAGATTACTTGAACTAATCAAAGTAAAGTAAAGCAAAGTAAAAAAATATTTAGGAACATAGGAACAGGGCTAGACTATTCAGTCCTTGGAGCCTACTCTGTCATTCTCCTAAGCTCCATTTACTTACCTTTGTCCCATATCCCTTGATAACCTTACCTTATGATAATCTATGAATTCCCAGTTTTGAAAGCCTCATTTGTCCTATTTAAGGAGAGAGTTCCAGATTAACTCTGGCCTTTGCGTGAAAAAAATGTATCCTGATTTCATTCCTGTATAGCCTCATCCCTAATTTTAAGATTATGTGCCTTTGTTCTTGATTCCTCCTCCTCCTTCAGGCACCATGCCCTATGAGGGTGTTGGCAACCATGTACTTTCATTGGATTGATCCATGATTATGCTTGGCAAAGTAGTGCAGTTGTTTGCCATCGCCTTCTGTAGTGTGGCTGACCAGGAAACTCTCCTCCTCTTAACTTTACCGCCTGCCATCAGGCGTATTGGAAGGATTTTTAGGCTGATAATCAATCTGTTTGGCCACATTATGAATGCACCTTCCATGGCCATCAAGTCCTGAAGTAGAACTTGAACCTCAAGCTTCTGGCCCAGAGATAGGGATGCTAACACTGCACCACAAGACTTCCCTGTTCTTAATTCACCCACTGGTTAAAAAATAGTTTTTTGCTTCTACCCCATCAAATCCTTTTAACATTGTAAATACCTTGATCATAAAACTCAAGGGGATACAAGCCACAATTATGCAGCCTGTTCTCATCATTTAACCTTCTAAACCCCAGTATCATTCTGATGAAACTGCACTGACCTCCTTCAAGGTCAATTTGTTCTCCCTGAGGTGTGGTGCCCAGAATTGAACACAGTATTCCAAATGTGGTCTGACCAAGGCTCTGTACAATGTAAGCATGATTTGCAGCTCTCTTGAGATAAAAGTCCATAGTCCATTAGTCTTTTTGATTGCTTTTTGTCCATTTCACATATTTCTCTAGTTTTCTTTCTATCTCTCTTCATGCCCTCTCCAACCTCATCTAGTCTGACCACCCAACTTCTCTTCATGGTTCCCATGTTAACTGATATTGTTAACAGTTCTCCCTCCTCAGGTACTAATCCCCCCTCCCTGCCCCCCTCTCCCCCCCACCCCCCTAACCATTAAACTTATCATCATCGCCACTCTCCTCAAAGAACCAACATTCTTGAAAACTACACCCCATCTCCAACCTCTCTTTCCTTTCCAAAGTCTTTGAGCATGTCGTCACCTCTCAAATGTATGCCTATCTTTCTCAGGATTCCAGGTTTAAATCCTGAGTTCCAGAACATTAGCCTAGGCCTCTGGATTGTCGAAAGACATTACACACTATGCCACCATCTCCCCTCTCAATTTTCTCACTAAACATTCTTCATCATATAGAATTATTTGCCCCAGTTTATCTGGCTTGATTTATCCAATGGGATTTCCTATCTATCAATTCCATGAACATTTTTTCTTATAACTGTCAACTTTATGCAGATACCCAAAGTCTGCCCATTATCTTCAAGGCACAAGTCAGGAGTGTGATGGAATACTCTCCACTTGCCTGGATGAGTGCAGCTTCTACAACACTCAAGAAGCTCGACAACGTTCAGGACAAAGTAGCTGGCTTGATATGCACCCCACTCACCACCTTAAACATTCACTCTCTCCACCACTGACACACAACAACAGCAGTGTACACCATCTATAAGATACACTGCAGCAACTTACCGAGGCTCCTTCAACAGCATCTTCCAACCCAAGACCTCTGCCACCTCGAAAGACAATGGTAGCAGACACATGGGAACATCACGACCTGCAAGTTATCATCCAAGCCACATACCATCCTGACTTGGAAATATACCGCTGTTCCTTCACTGTCGCTGAATCAAAATCCTGGGACTCCCTTCCTAATAGCACTGAGTGTACCTGCATCAGATAGACTTCAGGGGTTCAAGAAGGTGGCTCACAGTCTCAAAGGCAATTGGGGATGGGCAACAAAAGTTGGCCTTACCAGCAACACTCATATCCCATGAAAGAATTTTTAAAAATTTTTGCTTATGAGTTGATGTCATATTGAAAGTTCTTGTTCTTTTTAATAAAATATAACTATGGTACTAGATCAAGAGGAGAACTTCAGTAAAACCCAATGTTCTTTGAAAGCATTAAATGACACAATTATTAGTTGATCAAGTGCTGAACATTTGATGCTCCAGTGACTTAACCACTTAATGTTACCATGCCAGTTAACACCTGTAGTTCTCCACATAATAAGTTCCCAATCTGGACAAAGCCGTCAATGATATGCACTAAGCAATGGCTTGGCCTATCCTCATAGGGACTATTCCATAAGGGATCACTCCAGGTTACTCTTGCAGTGCCCACCTATCAAATAGCCTTAATGTATGCCAAAAAACAGAACCTTTTAGCTGACAAAATGGCCAGGCATCACAGATAATGTGATGGGGGTGGGGAGAAGATTAAAGATTTTAAATAAAATTAAGTTTAAAAAATTCAAGAAAACATTCAAGTTATTACCATTGCCTCTTTCTCCAAGTCCTGTTTCTTTAAATATGAGATCACTTCTATGGCGTCCTTCTCCACTTGAAACCGATCGTTCATTAAAGTTTCATTGGTCCTGGCAAGTGTTCGAGCTGTGTCACGGTACTGTACTCGCGACCTCTCAAGTGTATTCAGTCTTGATTCCCACAAAGCAGCATTTGCCATTGCCTTCTCTGCATCTGATTCCATGGCAATTTTTGGATCACCCTTTTCATCTTTATTTCCTTTTCTTAAGAGATAAACAAACATTTTTGTAAAAGCACTCCATCCAGCCGGTGATCCCCGCCTCCCTGCACCCTCAGCCATCAGCCACAGCTGGCTGTCCTGTGGTGGGGCTGTTCCTTCACAAAGACCACAGTGGCCTTATGTAAAAATTTAAAAAGAGCTCCCACCTTGAGGCATCCTCTCTCTCTGATATTGGGTCTGCTGATTTGTCGGTGCTGGAGGTAGTTCTCCCAGGATGAGTATAAGTTTACATTTTTACACGCTTGATTCATTTTTGGGCCACAGGGTGGTGGTTAAAGATAAAAAAAATCCAGGGTCAGGACCCAGAAATTCACCCAATATCAGGCTCCTGACCCCAGAACAAAAATTCAGCCTGTTAGCTGTTTCTTTCCCTACAAGTACTGACTGACCTGCTGTATATTTCCAACATTTTCTGTTTTTATCTAGATTTCCAGCATCTGCATTATTTTGCTTTTTTTAATAGCATGAAGGCTGCCCCATTTGAAGTAATGAATTTTCTGCCTGTCGGGCGGGCAGGGAGCCGATCCCCGCCAGCGAAGCGGGCTGCACCGCCGTTTTACGTGAGCGGGCCAATTAAGGCCCGCCCAGCTTGACGTCCAGTGGGAAGCGCTATGCGCTTCCTGACCAGGCAGGGGACACTGCCTAAAAGAAAGAGTGCACTCTTTCGCGCATGCGCACTAAAGAGTGCATATCTCCCTGAGGCAAAGTGCAGCCTCAGGGAGTTGCTTCCACTTTGAACAATATTAAAAATAGAAAAAAAATTCCCTAACATTCCCCCCTCATGTGACAATGTCACATGAGATGGAACATGTTCATAATTTACAGATTAACTTTATCAAAATTTTTAACACCCTGCATGAAACCTCATTCTGCCTGTGGATGAGGTTTCATGTTTTCTCTATTTGCCGCTGGGGCTGTTGGCCTGCCCACCAACCTTAAGATTGGACGGGCAGGTCCTTTAATTGACAGGTCGGCAGGCCCGCAGCTGATTTTGCTGCACCTGCGCCTTCCTGAAAATTTAAATGGGGCAGGATGACGTCGGGGGTTCTGCCTGACATCATCCCACGTCGGCTAGCGGGTCCCATCCCCTGCTCGCTGACAGCAAAATTCTGCCCATGGAGTTTTATGTCATAAATAAGTGAGGTTTTTTTTCTAGCTAGTTTCTTTCCTTCCTCTCTGATGTATTCATACAAGGTGCAACCCTCTGATACCCCATCCAAGTTCACATTCCTCATGTGTGAGCCTAAATCACAGAATTTTGACAAGCTAGTTAATCATGGAGGGCATTCTAGTTAAACCCATGACCAACACCTACATGCACATTTTACCAGGAAGGAAAAGGTTGATGGTACACTCTATAAGCTGTTACACTGTCTTTGGCCAGCAATTATGATCTTTCTAAATTATTTCTCCCCCCCCACATTATTCCCCTTCCTTCCTGATAGAATCAACTCACACTGGAGCCTGGGTTGAGTGCCTTAAATAACCTCATCCAAGTGCTCACAGCTATTATTGGCTATGATATCATCAATGAAGGAATAGGAGCAATTCTCCAGTTTTTCATATAGGAAATATACATGGCAAAGGGAGGAAACCTTAGTGAGATAAAAGGGCATGAAACAAATTTCCAAAGAAAACGAAATTAAATGTTATCCCCATTATGATACATTAAATTAACACAATAAAAAGCATTGTCCATTAGACTACAGAAAAACAGCCAACTGTGTCATTGCAATTTGCATCATGCCACCTTTAAATTTGTTACTATGATGGGATCAAATGACTATGATGCAGTGAGCCAACAGAAGATGTTTAGTTGCTTGACATAGGATCAGTGGAATAATAATGTGGCCGCACAGGTGACTTAAACTGGTAGGATAACTTGACCTTCCCAATATCATATGCTATGTTCCTACAGTACATCATCTTTTTAACAATAACAACACAAATTAGTGTTAGTCTTTCAAGTAAATATGAAAAATTAATAATACTACTCTTTCCAGCAGAACTAATCTGACAAAGAATCATATCCCAAATGTCAGCATGTTTTATTTTCTCTATACAGATGCTGACCAACATGCGACCTACTCCCAGGTATTTGTTTCAGCATTTGCAGGGGTGGTGTTTTTGTTCAATTCTACTTCATCTTCATAGCCCTGTCCCGCACTAATAATCTTTTTTTTAAAAAAATGATGGTCTCAAGGCTTCCTCGTGAAAAATAATTTTGAGTGCAGAGAACACAAGCAAACGCAAGAGTAGGAAAGGAAAAACTTTTAAAATTAGCTTCAGAGCTGTACAAAGTTAATCTAGAAAATAAAAGCGAAGGCAGATTACCCTTTGCCTTTTTTCTTCGGCATGGTGACTTGCAGTGAGCTTCAGAGTTGCTGTGCCGTTTGGGATTTCTGCTGTGGAGAGTCCCCAGTCCCTCACACTGGGAAAATAAAACACTTTTGTTGTGGCACCCAGGATACGGCCTACACAATACTGGGCTGACGCAGAACGCAGGAGGAGATTGCCTCTCCAAAGCCTGTGAGGTGACCCTCAGGGATTCTAAGCACAATTTTACCCTTTCCTTTTAGTTGCTATTAGACGGAGCCACTTTGATGACTCCCTTCCTCCCTCTTCTTGTTTTGACTACATTGAGGTGGTCACGGTTGGAAGAAACCTCGGTCCAACTGCTATTTCTCTGACAAGTAATTCACCTTAGCCCTATTTTGGTTTTTTTTTTGGCTACGCGCGCGCGCGCACACACAAAAAAAAAGTTTTTTTTCCCCATTGATTGATAAATAGGGGAGCCTATTTCTTCGGTGCGCGTCCGTCGATGAGACCCGTCACCATGGAAACGGAGTCCGGCGGCGCATGCGTCAAATCGGGGGGTGACGTTTACAGACGCCACGCGTGACGCGAACACTTTCGGCAGCAGGGGGCGGGAGGCGGAGGCCGGGGTAGCGTCGGTATTTTCCCCCACCTTTCCCTCCCCCTCCCCCCCCCCGTGTGGGGAAAGATGAGAGGAGTTTTAGACAGAGGTGAGTGTTCGTTTCGATCCCTTTGATAAAGTGGAGTCTTGCTGCCGATCTGTGTGACGTTCGGTGCCGTTGTGGTGGGTTGAGGTTAAGGTTGGATTGGGTGGACGGGGCTGTTGGTGAGGGCCCCCCACCCCCATCCCCATCCCCATCCCCATTGTCACTATAGAGTTGACGCCGTGACTGGTCTGGAAGTTTCTGTTAGGAGAGGAGAGGAGGAAGTTCGCCTCCCACAGCCACAAGTGTCAGGGGCTCCTTATTATTATACCCAAGCCTGCCTGCCTGTGTGTGTGTGTGTGTGTGTGTGTGTCAGTGTCACACAAATCTGTGCCTGGCCAGGCTGCTGACCCCTTTCTGAGGTTTGATTTCTCTTGTCACTTTCCCCATTTAGTTTTGAAGTTTGCGGCTGTTTGCAGCTGATCTCACGCTCAGGTCTCAGCAAACTCCCTGCCGCCCTTCGGTTCTCTGGCTTTTATTGGGAGGAGGAATGGACGAGCTTCCAACTTGGGCGGGGGGGGGGGGGGGGGGGGCGGTGTTGGGAGCCTAAATTTAAAGTTGCCAGCAGAGAAGAGCAAGGTGGAAGTTAGATTTTTAAAGGATGTGCAGAAGATTGGCGATGCCCTCGTATCTTGAAATCTTGATAAAGGGGAGAGGAATGGGATAGTCTTTTCAAAGCTTTCATCAGGTGCTGTCTAATCTGGTGGTATGTAGAAGAGGAAGGAGGTCCCTGTGGGTCGTTGCTCACTCAGTCAGAAGTTATTTATAATATGAAAATAAGAACATTTTGATCCCGTGAAAGTATTTAAGGTTTTTCTTTCTCCCTGATTATTGACAGTTCTGGAATGGATATGCACCCAAAAATCTAAATGCCATTTTTTTTAAACTTGATGTATCTTTCATGATGGTAATGTTCTCTGAATTTATTTTCAAAATATCCTTTATTTGCATGTATAAACAGTGCAACAGAACTTGCCAGGTAATTCAATGATGATAACTTATGCTGATGGTGCTTTTCACCCACAATGTGAGTGGATCATAGGGGCACCATAACTGTGCCTGTCTTTTGATGTTCAAAATTATTCCATAAGATCACTTAAGAAACATTGGAAGGAACTATAAGTTTATTAACTAAACATCTACTCTCAGCCGCTGTGTGGGCTAAAATCGGATAACTCAACACAAACCGTCAGACAAATCTGGAATCTTTTTGGAATATATGGATCAGTACCATACTGCATTTACAAACTGAGGCATTGGGAAAGCTCTGATGTTATGTTGGTGGTTCTTTATTTTTTTAACAGTATTATGTTTATTTTTAACTTCCACAGATGACGAATGAATCCCTTCCACCAATTTAATTGCTCTTTTACCCCGCTCTCTCTGTCTGCAAGTTTTCTTGAGTGAGTGACATGATTTTGACCATGTATGTCTGTCAGTCACCTAACTGTGTTGTAGAAACATGGAACAGTACAACACAGAATGAAGCCATTTTAACCTGTAGCTATTATTCATGTGATGAGACAAGGAATATTGGGAGAACGGAAGACTTGGAGGGTTCAATAGCAGCTTGGGACTGATCGGAGAATGTTAATGCATATGTTCCCTAGGGTGGTTAAATGTATAGGAGGGATATGCTCCCAAAAATCTAAGTGTCATTCCCATGTGATGGTAGGAGCTTGATGGCTCTGGTGGCCATCTCTTATGATGTTTCTGTGTTTTCTTTCAGCTAAAGTTATTTTGAAGATAAGCAATGCATTTGACCTCCCCGCCATTTATAACTTAAAAGAAGGTGTAGGTTTGATCTTCTCTTTGTGCTGAGTTAACTGATCTCGGTCATGGCAGCACTAGGATAAGCTGCCACACCTCTGATAGCAAAAGTTCACAAACTGCTAAAAATCAGTCAGAACTCCAGGTTGCAACTGCTACGCAGTGATCTCTGCTGAAAACTAGTTATGTCTAAGCAGTGGGTGAAAATGAGATCTAGACCTGCATTGATGTCTCTAATGATTTAGTGGCTTGTTAATACTCACTGTCTAAGGCTACTTGCTTCAGGAGCCTTCAGAAGATGAGGGGAAAGGTTTTTTTATTGGAAGTATTAAAGGATATTCCTGACAATGGGAACCCTCTTCATCTCCATTGTGTTTAGCTGTGACTTTTATTGTTCTTTGTTTTATTTTTTAAATTGCTGCTTAAAACTCTCCCAATGATTTTGAGTAAATGAAATTAGTCCAACATGAAAGAAAAAGAAAGAATGCATTTTTGTAGTGCCTATCACAACCTTGAGACTCCAAAATGCATTACAGTCAATGATGATTTTTGAATTTCACTGTTATAATGTGGGAAACGCAGCAGCCAATTTACACACAGCAAACTCCCACAAACAGCAATATGATAACGATCAAAAGTGATGTTGGTTGGAGGGATAAATATTGGTCAGGACACCAGGATGTACTCCCCTTTTCTTCAAAGTAGTGCCATGGATCTTTTGCATCCACCTGAGACAGCAGAAGGAGCCTCTGTTTAATGAATGTTCCTAAAAAACACTTCCAAGAAAATGCAGCACTCCCTTAGTACTGCACTGGATTTTTGGCATGGATTTTTGTGCTCAAGTCTCTGGAGCGAGACTTGAACACACACAACCTTCTGACCCCAAGATGAGAGTGCTACCAACCAAACCATAGCTGGAACTTAATATGTTACTTAGTTGTACAGAGCAGAAAGGTTGCAAGTTTGGCACAAAGTCACTGCCAATTTAGCTGATCCCTGGGAGGACTGTTGGCATCCATCCACAGGCTAGGAAGGGGAAATCTAGGGAATGGTATCTATTACTGATTGCTATCTAGTAAGATCTGTTGGAAGTGATGGCAGAATTGGGGTTCCCAGTTATTCCCACCAAAGTTGAATAGCCCAACTATCATAAACAAAAATAAAAATACCTGGAAAAACTCAGCAGGTCTGACAGCATCCGGAGAGGAATATAGTTAATGTTTCGAGTCCATATGACTCTTCAACAGAACTAAGGAAAAATAGAAGAGAGGTGAAATATAAGCTGGTTTAAGGGGGGAGTGGGACAAGTAGAGCTGGATAGAGGCCCAGTGAGAGGTGGAGATTGCCAAAAGATGTCATAGACAAAAGGACAAAGAGGTGTTGACGGTGGTGATATTGGCCAAGAAATGTGCTAATAGGTGACATTAGGGTAGAAAGCAGGACGAGCAAGGTACAGATAGCCCTAGTGGGGGTGAGGTGGGGGAAGGGATCGAAATAGGCTAAAAGGTAGAAATAAAACAATGGATGGAATTACATTTAAAAATAATGGAAATAGGTGGGAAAAGAAAAATCTATATAAATCATTGGGAAAAAGGGGGATCGGAAAGGGGGTGGGGTTGGAGGAGAGAGTTCATGATCTAAAGTTGTTGAACTCAATATTCAGTCCAGAAGGCTGTAAAGTGCCTAGTCGGAAGATGAGGTGCTGTTTCTCCAGTTTGCGTTGAGCTTCACTGGAACATTGCAGCAGGCCAAGGGCGGACATGTGGGCATGAGAGCAGGGTGGAGTGTTGAAATGGCAAGTGACAGGGAGGTCTGAGTTATGCTTGCGGACAGACCAAAGGTGTTCCGCAAAGCAGACACCCGGTCTCCGTTTGGTCTCTCCAATGTAGAAGAAACCGCATTGGGAGCAGTGAATGCAGTAGATTAAATTGAGGGAAGTGCTAGCGAAATGCTGCTTCACTTGAAAGGAGTGTTTGGGCCCTTGGACGGTGAGGAGAGGAGAAGTAAAGGGGCAGGTGTTGCACCTTCTGCGGTTGCATGGGAGGGTGCCGTGGAAGGAGGTTGAGGTGTAGGGGGGTGATGGAGGAATGGACCAGGGTGTCCCAGAGGATACAATTCCTGCAGAATGCCGCTGGGGTGTGGGGGTGGGTGGTGGGTGGTGGGGGTGTGTGTGTGAAGGGAAGATGTGTTTGGTGGTGGCATCATGCTGGAGTTGGTGGAAATGGCGGAGGATGATCCTTTGAATGCGGAGGCTGATGGGGTGATAAGTGAGGACAAGGGGGACCCTATCATGGTTCTGGGAGAGAGAGGAAGGTGTGAGGGCGGATGCGCAGGAGATGGGCCGGACACAGTTGAGGGCCCTGTCAACCACCATGGGTGGAAAACCTCAGTTAAGGAAGAAGGAAGACATGTCAGAGGAACTGTTTTTGAAAGTGGCATCATCAGAACAGATGTGACGGAGGCGAAGGAACTGAGAGAATGGGATGGAGTCCTTACAGGAAGCAGGGTGTGAGGAGCTGTAGTCAAGGTAGCTGTGTAGCCCAACTATCATAATTGTTCAGAGTTGCCCAATGGAAGTATTCAAGTTGCTGCCATTGTGTTCAGGAAGGAGTAGTAAATGAGAGAAGGTTAGAGCAGCTTTGCTTGCCAAAGACGGATGCTTATTGCAAATTTCCCTAACATTGCATTGGTGATTTCCTTTTTATAGACTAAGTACAATTTGCAATTCTTTCATTTCTGTAAAAGCATTGAGGCTTTTGGAGAAGGATCAAAGAAGAGCAAGAATGACTGGATTCTGAAATTGGGGACAGTTGAAGAGAAGCTTGTAGAATTACACTTGTATATATACACTGGAGGGAGGAAAAGGACCAAGGATGTGATCTGAATGGTGCAAATGCTGAGGCATGGGCACTAAATGTAAATTGTTTTCTGTGTCCTCTTTCTGTCAGGGAAGGTGAAGTTATTTATCTCCTTTTTTATTACTCTGAGAAACCTAAGCAAAGGACCACAACTTGGAGTTGAATTGAGCAATTGTTAGGTTTTTTGTCGATTTTCTTTCCTCTCCCTTCTCTCATACTCTTGTTGGGGTGAATCATACAACACAGAAGGAGGCCATTTGGCTCATCGTTCCTGTGGTGGCTTTTTGAAAGATCAGTCATTCTTAGGCCCACGTCCCAGATTTTTGTCCATCAACCCTGTAAGTTCCTCGATCTCAAGTTCAAATCCATCTTTTATATTTCCTATGAAATCTGCTTCACCGCATTTTTACATATAGCATTCCAGATCCCACAACTGGATAGAGGGGGAAAAAACTCCTCCTCTCTCCCCCCCCAGGACTCTTTCCAATGATTTTAAATCTATGGCTTCTTGTTATTGACACACTCACTAAAGAGGAGAATTTTTCTCTATCTCCTCTATCGAAACTTTTCTTAATCTTGAAATCCTCTATTACATCACCTTCTCTGTTCCAAGGAGAACAATCCCAACTTTTCTATCCTCTCCTCATATAACTGAAGTTCCTAATCCCTGGTAAATGTCATCCATATTCTTTCTGCTACCTCTTACATCTTTTCTGAAGTGTGATACCCAGAATTTCCTGGGGTAATCCAAATGAGGCTTGACCAGTATTTTGTAAAGTTCAGCATGATCTATATTCATGATTAATATTCTGTTTCTTCTATTTATAAACACAAGTAATTCATATGCTTTTTTTAACTTCTGTATCAACTTGCCCTGTCACCTATAAGGATTTGTGTCTATGAGCACCAAGTTCTTCCTGTTTATCTGTACTTTCCAAAATCATGCCATTTATAGTTTGCTGTCTTTCCGTATTAGTCCTGCCAAGTGCATCACTTCACACTTCTCTGCATTGAACTCCATGTGCTATGCTTCTCCCTGTTTCACCATCCTGTCAAAGTCATCCTGAAGCAGACCTGATCATGACATACTACCTTGCCAAATTTATCATCTGCAAACTTTAGTGCTGCTCCCTACACCTGAGTCTAGTTCGTTTTTTTATTTCTAAATGCAAAGCTCTATAAAACCAGTGACTTTCTGGTGTTTCGCTCCCATCCCTGAACTTAGTGTGAACCAGAGATTGTGTGTTAGTGGACTGTTTGACTGTGGGGGAATCACAGCCAACGCTAAATAAGCTTTTGCCCAATATCTACATGTGAGTACTTTTCAGCATAACCTATTGTATAGTGAGCTCTTAAGACCACAAAACCTAACAGGTTTCTGTTGCAGTTTCAGCAGGAAACATTTCTTTGAACATCAAAATTCTGATGCACTTAAAAGCCTGAGGAGTTTCAAATCTGCATACTCAAGAGTTTAATTGTCAAGTAATTGCTGCTTTTAAGACATAGCTAACATGTTGCCTCCTTTGGAATTAACAGCAGTTGCTGTTTTGAGTGGCGATCTCGATTTATACGAATAAGCTGTAACTTAATGTGGTGAACTGTGTTGTTTTGAAAAAAGAATTGTTCCTGTCATTGGAAGGGATAAAAATAAATTAACTGAAATCTGTAAGAACAGATTGTGATTTGGAAGATGTATTTCAGAATGATTGAATTTTTAGAGGGAAAATAGTTCTTTTGCAAAAAGCATTGTTTCTGATGTTGGCCTACAAACCTTTCCTAATCAGCAAATGCTTTGCACTGTCAACCCTGTCCTCCAAAATGTGCTTACTTTATCAAAAGTTAATCTAAAAACTATTACTAATGCCAAAACCAAATAAGTAATGCACTACAATGTATCCTTTACATATTGATACAGATTGGGTTTAAACATTTATAAGCATTAGGGTCAAGGCATATGTCCACAAACTAGACAACGCAGAACACAAGAGTCAGTATTTTTCCACAGCCAATGAGCAAAGGTATCTTGGTGGGTGTGACTGTTCTGAATATCCTTTTGCTGTTAGCTTCTGTGCTTTTAGACCAGGATAATTTTATTACAACCCAAAACAAAAAAAATCAGTTAATCATACTCACATAACTTCTGACATTCACTCACTTAACTTTTGACATTTTTATTTTCTGATACTCATGCAGATGGGAGTGAGAAAGTTTAGAGTCTGTTGGATTATTTATTGATAGATCTATTTAAAAAGTGTTCATTTTTTTCTCTATATTTGCTGCGGATTCAGCCTTGGCTGTCACCTGAGTCAGCAGTTTATAGTTTTAAGCCTTGTTGCAGAAACTTGAACACAATCTAGACTAACACTTCAATGCAGTGCTTTCGAATTAGATGTTTAATCGAGGTTCCATCTGACTCCTCAAACAGCAGTAAAAGATCTTATGGCATGATTTTGAATAATAACAACCCACACCAACAGATTATCATTGCTGTTTGTGGGACTTTTCTGTATTAAGCCCCTTCATTCTAGAAACACTCTACTCTGCCCCATCCCTTCATAATTTTAATCTTGTAATTTTTATCTTGTAACCTCTGCTGTTCCAATTAAAGCAGGCCCTTTCTGTTAACTTCATTTTCATGTGTATAGTTCCTCATACTAGGCTGCATCTCAGTGCATCAGTGCCATGCTCTCTCTTGCCTCAACATCTGTCCTATAGTTTGGATCCGAAAACTACACTACACCAACTGTAGTCTGGATTCATCGTTATATTATAACTTGCATAATGTATGCCTGTTGTCATAAAACTCAGTATTCCACCCCCATTTGAAAACCCCTCCGTCTAGCCCTAAATTATTGATGTCCACAAGAACAGTAGTAGTTCTAGAACAGGTCACATTTCCAAACATGCTGAGAAACTGCTTCCTAGCACCTGCTCTCTGCCTCCTCCCTCCTAAAAAACTTTCAATCCAACTTGTGACATGACCCAGTTGCATACTCGTCAATCTTCTTCAATAGTCTTGCATGTGTTCCCTTGTAAAAGGCTTTCTGAAAGTCCATTTCCCCATGCATCACCTCCTCAAAAAAAACTCTATTAGGTTGGTTAAGCACCATCATCCTGTTCGAAATCTGTAGTGACTGCTAAATTTCTTTTCATCTTTAATTAAAGATTGTAGTTTTTTTCCTCTGCCACTGGATTCACCCTGTAATGTTGGGTTAGCACTGCCTCCTTTTTGAAAAATGTTCCATTACTAACTGAATTGCTAATCCCACCAGTTTTGCCCAACCACCCCCACACCCCCACAGCCATTTTGCATTTTCTTGGACCGTTGTCATTCCTTGAATGGTCCTGCCCCAAACCATCACTATCCCACAGGCAGTTCAAACTTATTGGAGGGGATCATTTGTTCTGGGTATTTGGAATTTTTAAAAAATTTTGATCTGAACCTATATTTTGTTTATTTTCCATAAACTTGCGTAACATCAGGATAAGTAATCTTGAGTATTGCCGTAAAAAGAGGCATACTGAAGCTTTTTGTCTTGCACTCATCAGGATACTTTGCAAGAATACCAATAAGGGGAAAACAACAATTTATATTGTATGAGAAGTAGCCAACATTAGATGTGATTCTGCAATTGGACAACATTTGCTAAATAATCTTCAATGTGCCAAAAATTACGCTGACTATTCATTTAGGATTGTCAGTTGGGCTCGCAGTGTGGTGCATTTGCGTGGACTGCAAGCTACATATATTAATACACAGGGCCCTGTTCTTTGCAGACAGAAAGAACATGTACACACATTGCTAAACAAAATAAGTGACAGCCATTCGCTGACCCATTCCTCAGGGCAATGCCTTGACCAATCGGGGTCAAGCTACCTGGTTTAAATTTCAAACAATCATTGGCAGTTAACTGTCAGTCATCATCACTAGTGCATTCTCCATGGCAACACCTCTACCAATCAGAGTCCACTTGCCAACCAATTAGCGCTCTTCTCAAACATTATAAATTGGTATTTTCCCCTTCTGTTGGTATTCTTGTGAAGTGTCCTAGCGAGTGCAAGATGAATAGCCTCAATATTCTCTTTTTATTTTCAGCAATACTCAAGTTCTGTACTACCAAATAGCTATAAGTGATCTTGCAAAGCATCTTTAACTTGTTTGACTTGACAGGACAAATGCTACACGTTGAATCAGACTTAGACGTACACTAGAAGTAGTTGCTTGTTAGGATAGCAAATTGCATTCAGAGCACATCTCAATAGTAAGATCTATTTGTAAAATCTATTTGGCTAAACTGACCCTGGGTTTTAATTAGTCTATAATATCCTGCAATGCTTTCCTTTAAGAAGAAAACAATAAGGAGTGTTTTTAAGTTTTAAAACCTTTGTTTTAAGGTAGATATTTTACCATCGTTAGTTCCTTTTTTCTTTCAAATAAAATTATGTATGTTTGTAAAAATGCCTATCTGTCACTTCTTCGCTACTTAAATACAGCTGTGCAGAGTCCAACCCCTGCTATATTAATGAATACAGTTACTGCAATCACTATTCAACTTAGTACATTTGTAATTTAACATCCATTTCTGTTAAAAATAATTTTTGGTAAGGTACGTATATGGGAGCTCTTAATGTTTGCTTCAACTTTCCTCTGTCAGGAAACTATCATATATTTTTCATAATAATATCATGGGGTATTGTAGAGTAGGCTTATGTTTGTGGGTGTATGTGGATGGTTCTGTGTGGCTGATTTAATTAAATTAGAGATGGATAGACTGCAAGATTGAAATTATCTAAAGAGTTAGATGTAAAAGGGCATGAAATGCTAATGAGTGAACGAGGGTGAAGTCTCGGTAGATAGGGTGTGAATGAAATTTGCATTTTAAGTAAGTGGAGAGGTGTTTGGTTTTTAAAGAGCCGTGGTAGGATGTTTACAACTAACAAGATAAATAAGGCAGGTTGTTACGTTGGTTTTTCCCCTGAAAGTGTTGGCCATAATGACAACATAAAAGGTTTTTTTTACAGTGGGAAAAGTAAATTCCAAAGACATGTGGGAACAATGGGATTTACAGATTTAAGAGGAAGAAATATATTTAAAGAAAGATGGAAGGCTGTGTGGAGTAGCTGTGTAAGATCTGAAAGATATGCAATGTGAAACAGACGTAGGGAAAAGCCCCTAGCCATTTTGCAGAACTCTGCTGTTCCAGTAACCAAAGTTGTATTGAAAGCCTTTGGAATTCCCCAATCGAATGGGTGCTTGTGGTAACCTTGCTGGATTGTCACTATAAGTTTAAAATCTATTTTCGACTGTTGCCTTTAAAGGGGTTGTGTAGTTGGGGCCAGGTCAACTAGCAATTTTGGGAATTGTTATAATTTAAATTAACCATGTAATTGTAATCTTGTATATGTGTTTTATTCTTACGTTGTTAAATGTTTAAATTTAATGGTTTAAAATCTCAAAGTATTAGTGGACTCCTTACTTCTGACATATTTTCTTGTAATAAATACAAATTGCAAAACTGTTATGATAGTGTGGCAAGGTTTCCCTTGTGAATTTGGACAGCGTGGCAAATACCACCTGCAGTATCATAACACCTCCTACGCAGCCTTAATACAAACTTCAAGTAGTGAGAAGGATAAAGAAGTGACTCTCGTGGGAGAAGCTGCCAACAAGTAAACCTGGGTTAAAATTCAACAAAAACTGCTTAACAAAACTTCTTGTTCCAGATTCATAAAGTCTGATCAGATTAACCAAGTGACCTCCACCTCCATTGCCAACATATCCTCCTCTAGGAAAAGATGGAATTCTTGAGGGGCTTCTTTGTTCTGGAGTTCCTTCTTGCCCTGGCCTGCATTACGTTGTCAGAAGCAGATGTTTGCAGCCCACACTATGGAATTGAAAATCCGGATATCTTACCTTCAAAGTTAACCTCTGTAAACATATCCAACGTGTTTTATGGAATCATGTTTGATGCTGGAAGCACTGGGACACGCATACACATATACTCATTCATTCAAAAGGACCCTGGTGAGTACAATCAGTTTGGATTTTCCTATGCAATAAGGTATTGGCTTATTGTGATGTTGAAATTTTCTGTGATTTTGTATTTGGCACAGCTGAATCTACATATATTTAATTCTGCTGCTGTCAGATTTCTATATTGTCCAAATGAACAAATTGTTACATAATGTCCTAAGTTTTATCTTTCTCAGTGGTAAATCAGGCACCATAATTGCAGTAGGTATACAAACAATATTTGTAACCTACCGTGCCCAACCTAGCCAGGCAACTAAACCCAAAAGAAGGTTGTTAATATATCTCCCCTTCGTCCCTCATTTTATTTCAGTGCTCAACTTGCCCCGCTTTAAACCTGTCTTGTCTGCATGTCTAGCTGTCAATAGATGCTGGTTGAGTTGAGGGACTTTTATGGATGCTGGTTCACTTTTTGTTCAGAACAGCATTTTACTAGCCTCCCATGCAGCTCTTTTTTTCAGTTCTAACATTTTACACCGCTTGGCACCATTCTCTGTAACATAGCAATTAGGCATTTGGGAACCTGATATCTGGGATGTACACTTGGCACACCAAACCGTTTCAATCGACACATTATCTTTTGGTACAACTGCTATGATGCTATTGATATTAGAGCTGCTGAATCAACTCAATGTATTTTTGGGCAGCTCTCAAGATTTGCAAGAATTGGCAGAAAATGTAAATGATGACACTTACATTTCGAAGTGAAGCTGATGGTGGGAAATGCATATGTTTGCCATTGGCTACATAACATAAAAGAGTCTTTAAATTTTATCACTTCATCTAGCTCATTACTGCTGACACATCAGCTAGATAAGTTACCATCATTAAAGTGAGGAGCAACTGATGTTAATGTCTTGTCAATTACATTGTTAAGGTTTGTTAATGTCAATTGCATTTTTAAGGTTAAGGAAAACAGGTGATGGGTATTAATTGTCTTTGAGCACATATAAATAGGGGATCCCACCAGGGCCTGTAACCTCCATTCATTAGTTTATTTTATTGATCATGTGTTTTATTTAAAAGAGCATAGGGGGCAGCTGGGACACTGGGTTGAGTGGGAGGAGATGTGAGACTGAACAAGTCAATAAACTCTCAATAAAGAAAAACTCTATGTCTTGGTTTCGGCTTCCTATTAACAACTGAGACCAGTTGATCCTAATATCATTTTTCTGTGAATCAGGTTTTCTTTTACCTTTTATTTTTCGGCTTTTGGGGGTTCCTGATTGAAATCAATAAATATACTTGCCTCTGTAGATTGGGTCCTGTTGTATGTTTTAGGTATGCATGCTTTTATCCCCAATTCCTTAATGGTCCCAAAAACTTTCATTTTCAGTGAAGATTGCCCACTTTCCTGCCATTTTGAAATGAATGACCCAGCCTTCAACAATTATTTACCTTATCTTGCAAGCACTGAGAACTAAATACACACATTAAGTTTTTCCTAGGACTTAGCACCAGTTAGGCTATTAATGTAACAATTTGGTGTATCAGATTATCATTGCACTATTGTGATAGGGCATTGAGCCAGAATTTGCAGCAGAAATAATGGTGAGGATATCAGCAATCTCTGTCAGTAAGGAATAAATTGGACAGCAACTTCTTGTGCATGTGGAGTTAAATACAGAAATCAGGAAATTGCTGTTCAAGTTGCCTTGCTCCTCCAGATTCTTTGTTCTACCAATAAATAGTCAAAAGACTCTGCATTCATATATATGAAGGGCATTGAATTTTTAATACTTATGCACAAAACATGCCAGAGGAAGTTGGGGCCTGTTCAATTCAAGTATGATGGTATGATCATTCTTAATTTTTGGACAAATGACATCTCTGACATTAAATTTTTTTTTACAAGTGTGGTGTCTCATCCCTGGTGTCTCACCTGCTTCACAGAAAAATTGATTATATTAGGATCAACTGGTCTCAGTTGTTAGTAGGATCCAATCTGAATAATTTTAATTATTGTTGTAGATTTATTTATTTTTTTACTTCCTGTATTTTATCTTTCTCTCTCAATCCATCTTTTTTGATTCTTTAATTTGATTTTGCATTGAATTGACTATTCTAATTTACACTTCCTGATTTAGACCCTGCATGCCTCAGTAAGGGTTCTTCAGCCTGATTGAGGAGATGCGTTGTTGCTTCCCGAAGTCACACAGGTCCTGATCCCCTGTAACTCTTTCGAGTACAAACACGTTTCCATCTGTTTCAGATGAAGTTACATTGTTTCATTGTGTACCATTGTGAGATTTGAACTCTTGATAATCTTTTAAATGAAAACCAAATCAACAAAATTGGGATAAATCAGGCACAGCCCCTAATTCAGGTCAGCTGTAAAACCAAGGACAAAGTTTAAAGGAACCTTACAAACTTTAAATCAAAATGTGATTAAAGGGGTCAACAAAACACCCCAGTCCCCGCGGTGCCCACCGAGCACGGAAGGCCTCGAGAGTGTCAGCAGACACTGCGTGCTCCCTCTCCAGGGACATCCGGCAGCGAACGTAGCCGCGGAAGAGGGACAAACAATCGGGCGGGACTCTCCTGTCGATCGCCCGCTGCCTGGACCTGTTAATGGCCAACTTGGCCAGGCCCAGGAGCAGGTTCACGAGGAGGTCCTCCTCCTTCCCGACCCCCTTCCGCACCGGGTGCCCATAGATCAGGAGCGTGAGGCTGAAGTGCAAACAAAACATCAATAAAAGGTTTTTCAAGTAACTAAAAAGGGAGTGCAGCCTACAACACCCTATGTACATGGTCCACGGACTCCACAAGACCGCAAAAAGGGCACGTGTCCTGAGAGTCCGTGAACCTATGCATCCTCTTATTATAGGGGACTGCTGCATGCAACACCCTCCAACCCAGGTCCCCGATAGAAAGGGGGAGGACACCTCCGTAGAGGGCCTCCCATCGGGGGCCTCCGCCGCCGGACGGCAACAAGGCACGCCAGGGCGTGTCCGGGCGATGGACAAGGGTGAGAAAATGGAAGGTGTGCAGCAGCAGTCCGTACAAAAAGCCCCTCTTTACCGTGCCAAAAGGCACGGAGGGCATGTCCCCGAGGCGGCTCATATTGCGGGGCACCAGCACCCGAGGGAGGGTTCGGGGCCTGGGGCCAATGTGGAATTCTGTCCGAACAGGGGAACGTTCAGACGGAAGACCACCGCGCACCTGGGCCACCTCAAGACCCAAAATAACGTCGGGTCCGAGCACGACCGTTCTCAGGTCTTGGATGGCATCGGCTGCGATCTGGACACTCACAGACGCACGTCGCACCAACTCCTGCGGGAGCATCCAGCCCAGTCCTCCGCCACCCAGCACGTCCCCGATCCTGGTCACCCCTGCGGCCACAGCCCTCCTCTCCGCCAACCACTGAAAAGGACGGAGGGGCGGATTCCTGAGCAGCGGCTCTCTGACGATAGCCGCTACCCCTGACGGGGGAGAACTGCGTCGCGAGGCAACCACTTTCCAGACTTTGATCAGGTCCTGGTAAAAGACGGGCAACGCCTGCAAGGAGCCACCGAGGCCCAGCTGTTCTATAAACAGGAGCTGCACGTCATAATTCAGGCCGTGCACCTGACGGAAGAAATACGTCGTCAGGGCACACCATCTAGGAGGAGGCTTGACGTAAAGGTATCGCTGCAGGGTCTGAAGGCGGAAAGTCGCCACCTGTGTGCGTAGGCACACTAGCGCCTGACCACCCTCCCTAAGCGGGAGACTCAGAACTTCAGCAGCGACCCAGTGCAATCTTTTGTCCCAGAAGAAGTCGACTAACAATTTCTGGATTCTTGTGACAAAGTCCGGGGGAGGGGTCAAAGTGACCAGTCGATACCACAACATGGCAGCGATCAGCTGGTTTATGACCAGAACTCGACCCCGGTTAGATAGCACTCGGTGCAGTCCTGTCCAGCGCTGCAGGCGAGCGGTGACTTTCGTCTCCAGTTCCTGCCAGTTCGCCGGCCAGGATTCCTCAGCAGGGCAGAGATGGACCCCCAGGTAGAGGAGGCTGGTCCTGCTCCAGGTGAAAGGCCTGAGCTCCTCGGGTAGGGGATCCATTTGCCACTGACCGACCAGGAGTCCAGAACATTTCTCCCAGTTGATCTTACATTGTTTCATAGTTTGCCATTGTGAGATTTGAACTCTTGATACTCTTTTGAGTAAACCTGTTTCCATCTGTTTCAGATGAAGTTACATTGTTTCATAGTTTGCCATTGTGAGATTTGAACTTTTGATCTTGGGGTTACAAACCCAGTACCATAACCACTTGGCTATTTAGGCCAAGCCCTGATCCCCTGTAGGTGGCACTGCACTGTTTTGGCTCTAATTACAGCAAATCGCAAAAGCCCACAAAAAATGTGTGCAGATGTAATGAATGATGAGTGCTATTCATTCATCACTGACTACAAGTACCCCACAAATCTTGACCCATCAAGGCAAATTACTGAGTTAAATCAAAGAAAGGTAGGTCTCTATTTGAATAATCCTAGTAACCGGTCATAGCAACAGTAGAGGGGAAATATCTGAAAGCAGGCTTGCATCCCCCTCGTAGCCGCTATGGGAAACGAAGGTACATGGCTATCAGAAATAAGGATTAGATGGCTCTATTCAAAGAAGAAAAGAAGGTTTTCTGGGTATCCTGACCAACATTCCTCTCTCAAAGGACACTACCAATAATATATTAATCCATCAGTCATCTCATTGCTGTTGGTGGAATCTTGCTGTACACTATATGATTCCAGTGCTGCTTGCATAAGTTGCTGCATTTCAAAGTAATTTATTTCATTTGAAACTGTTTGAGCAATATGATAAAATACTACCTAAAAGCATTCTTTCTCCTTAATGCCTTTTGCAAAATTTGCTGTAGCTTGTAAATTTCTGTAAAATTTTCAAGTAAGTAACAGATATGTTTTTAAAACAGAGCCCCCTCAAGTGGACAGTGAAATCTTTGAATCAGTAAAGCCTGGTTTGTCAGCCTATGTAGATGACCCTGAGCAGGTGGGTACTGCAATTTTTAATGGACAATTTGATTTATTTAGGTGGACTCCAAATGACGCCTTGCACTAGTTTGCATGGTCTGTAATATAAATTAGTTTAGTGGAAGCAACTGTAATAAAGCCAGCTGTCTCTTCCAATGTGACTCTTCACAACAGTACATAAATGCAAGTTGGTTGGTTCCTGTGTTTATTCTTTCTTACTGGGGAGTACAGAGAGAGGAAGAGGGTTCTTTCTCTTTTCTTATATCTGATAAGTGTTTTGTGCTTGGGAGGTTCCCAAAGCTTTTCACCACTGGAATTTTACTCTCCTCGTAGGACTCTGTTGCAAACTAGTGATTGCCATGATTTGTTAACTTCTCCATTATTGTTGTATCACAGGAGCAGCAGGATTGTAGAGAGTGTACTAGATGAGCCATGTTCATTTTTCATATAGCAGTTATTATGTGCTTTTTATTTTAACAACAACACCCCTGTTAATCTGTTCATCTGTAAACATTATATCTCAAAAAAATTGGACAGATTTCAACGAAACTTGGTATACACATAAGGTATGGCCAAAGCAAAAACTGACTAGTTTATTGGTGAAGATGCAGATCCAGATCCTGGAATTTTTTAAAGGATCTGTTAACATTGGGAGATAGGGCCAATTTACTTTTTTTCAAGAATGCTGTGGGTTGCTTTATTTTGCTTTATTTAGAATGTTGTTGATTGTTTTAAAATCTTGTGGATTGTCTCAACTACTGTGGTGCAATTTCTCACAGCTGTCAAAAAGTGAGCAGAGTTTTCAGAGCAGATTGTTGGATACAGATTGTCCTGAGGCTTACTCAGTGAGAAGGAAACTCTTCATAAAAAGATTTTTTTTGTTTTGCAGCTTTGTAGTTACTGAGCATCAATCAGGCAGGGAAAAGTTTCAAGGAAGATCTATGTAATCATAATAATGTTTGAGTGTGGCAGAGGTATGCGCTCTACTGAGTGCCCTATTCACTGGTTAGAAATGGAATTATTGATTGCAGCCATTATATATACAAATATGTAGGTCCAACTTGAGCATCATTGACTCTTGTGGTGTTTCCATCATTATCTTGTGGAAAACTGACTGCGTTTTAATGAGTCACACATAACTTTAAAATACAAAAAGGCATTGTGCAAAGTCAAACAGTGCCTAGCTTCATTAGCAACAATGTTAGCATGGGGCTTTGTTTATTATACTACGGTTTGAATCAATTTTTGTGCTTGAGTAACCGGCTCTGGTACACTCAATGAATTGTGTAGAATGAATAGAGGAAAGCCTGTTATTTAAAGTCCTGTATTGTTGCATTTTAGGGTGCGGAGACTGTGCGTGAACTACTGGATGTGGCAAAGCAGACGATACCTTCAACCCACTGGCATACTACCCCTGTGGTACTAAAAGCTACGGCAGGACTGCGACTGCTTCCTGAGCAGAAAGCACAAGCTCTGCTATTAGAGGTGTGACCTTGTACTATAGCGGTGCCATTGTGGAAACTCAGCAGTACTGATGTAGTACTTAATCACCATTACATGAAAATAAGCAAAATTCAGTAAATTGGACCACCCCAGTGTCTTGGTATTAAAAGTTTACAGGCATGACCACTCGTTTACAGTTTTCATTGAGTGGATGAACTCACAGAACATCATCCCCAAGATGTCAGTGAAATCCCATGTTACTGGCTTTGTTCACAGATTTTGCTCCATTACTATCCAAGCTTTGTAACACTTTGAAGACAAAAAAATTGTATGATGACTGGAACTGTGCCACCTTATGAGGAAAAAATATTTTTTATGGCCAAGGAGAAACCCTCAACCTAGACTGACTTCTGTCTTTTTAGATGGAGCAGCAAAAATCAATGCACTAATTAGATACAGACAAGAAAGATCCATACTTTTATCCTGAGTTCAAAACTCACCATGGCAGTTTGAGAATTTGAATTCAGTTTTTTTAAATCTGCAAGTAAAAGGCCTTTATCAATAAAAGTGACCATGAAGCTGTCATAAATACCCAATTGGTTCACCAATGTCCTTTCCAGGAAATGAAATCTGCTGTCCTTTCCCAGATTGGCATATATACAAGTCTAACTTTTTCCTGCCCTCCAAAATGGCCTATTAAGTCACTCACTTGTATCATACCACCAATGCTTCAAGAAATGGGCCTATCACTACCGTGAAAAATGGTCAATGAATGCTGGCCTTGCTAGCAACATCCACATTCCAAGAATTAACTTGCTTGTTTGTGATATTGAAGTGCCTCAAGGGACCTGTATCCCTGCAGGAAAGACCATTCTTCATAGAGATATGTGAACAGTAACAGCTGGGTGGGAGGGAGACTTGGGATAAACTTTTTGTGGGTGGTGAGGGGAAGGGGTAGAAATGAGAATCTAACCTTGAGGGAAATGCAAAAAGATGGAAGAAACGGTATGAGCATCGTGTAAAATAAATTGGCCATTGCACTGATCTGTGTATTTTTAATCTAGGTCCAGGAACTATTTGAAGATTCTCCTTTTCTAGTACCAGATGACTGTGTTACCATAATGAATGGGACATATGAAGGTTGGTATCAAAGTCTATAATGTGCTTATGCTTTTCCTTTATTGCTGAAATTGTGTCTAGATTGGGAGTTAGTTCCGGAGAATCGGCCATTTTCTGCTACATTCAAGATTGAAAGGGGCAATCTAATTCTATGTATAAATTTGAGCAATTAACCATCACTTGAAGTTTACATTTGTTATGCTGAGTTATGATAATTAAAGTTACAATTTAGACATTGTTATTTGTATTTCACAAGTGTTGAAAAGAGAGACATGTTGCCAAAGCTTTTCATTCTGCACTCATCAGGACAAATGCAAGAATGGCAAATTTCAAATGATCACAATTTATACTACAGGAGAAAAGGATGCTGATTGGCTGGCAAGTTTACTCTGGCCAAGGAGAAAACAATAAAGAACTATAGTTGTTAGTGTAGCTATTCACACACTTAAGATTGCTCCCATGGCCAATAGAACATTCAACTCAGACTTTTACATGAAGACTGCCCAAATTACTGGAGGAAGTGTATCGCAGCATGTGCAGCTTCAAAAGTTGATTGCTATGGGGAGGAAATTTCAGGGATAAGTGGAGGAGAAAGATAAAATAACAGATTCAATCAGAGTTGAATATTGTATAGTAATCATGACGGTTTTGGATGGCGGAGCAGGCTTCAGGAGCCATCTGGCCTACTCCTTTTATTTCTTAGGTAATGTTCTAAAAACAGTCAGGATCTACACCCAGTTCTACCTCTCCCAACTCCTTCATTGCCTCTGTGTTGTCAGATTGCTTGTCTGAAATCGAATTCTGGATGAGTCAAAATTTCCTCTAATTAAATATTGGGAAGACTGAAATCAATGTCTTTATTCCCCTATGCCATTTCCATTCCTGAGGCACCAATTCCCTGCCTACTGTCCCAAGCTGAAGCAGACCACTTGCAACCTTCTTATATTTGTCCTTGTGCTGAACACCTGACTCCATATCTTCTCCATCTACTTCCAGCTCCGGCATATTGACATCTCCACCTCTGCTTCGGACCTTCTGCTACTGCAACCCTTATTCATGCTTTACTTTTCCACAGATTTGATTATTCTAGTGTTCTCCTGGTGGATGTTCCATCCTTTGCCCTTGTATAAACTTGAGCTGATCTAATTACCTATCACCTCTGCGTTCACTGACTTAAATTGGCTTCCAGTCCAGCAATACCTCAATTTTAAAATTCTCATCCTATTGTTCAAATACCCAGCACCATCCCCTTCACCACCTCCAGCCAAAAATCACTCCAACTTTGGCCCCTTGTCCCCACTTTCTTAGCCTCATCATTGTCAGCTGTGCCATCAGCAATCTAGGCTCAAACTCTTAAACCTCACCACGTCTACTACTTTTGGTCACCTGCCCTAACATCTCCTTTAACTCAGTGTCAGTCTTTGACTGATTTCACACTTATGAAGTACTTTGGAATGTAATTCCACATTAAAGGCATTATTGCTGAAAAAAGAGACAATGTCAAACTTTTTGTCTTACACTCATCAAGACACAAGAATACCAAATACCAAAGAGAAAAATTATTTATACTGCATGAGAAAAAGGGGGCAAGCGGACTCTGGTTGAGACAATGCCATGGAGAATGCACCAGGGAACAGTTATTCCCCCAAGCTTTTGTTTCCTGGTGCAATGCTACAACCAATCAGCGTTGACTTGCACTTTTAGAATTTAAACAAAAACTTGGGGGATAACTGTTCCCTGGTGCATTCTCCATGGCAATACCTTGACCAACCAGAGTCCACTTGTCAACCAGCTGGCACCCTTTTTCTCATGCAGTATAAATTGTTGTTCCCTTTGAAGTTTGGTATTCTTGCATTTGTCCTGATGAGTGCAAGATGAAAATCTTCAACTATATGTCTCTTTTTTTTCAGCAATACTCAATTTCTCTACTACCAAGCGACTATCTGTACACCTGAGACATATTATGTGATGCTGAAAGTGCACAACTGGTCAGGCAGCATCTATGTAGAGAAACAGATTTACCATTTCAAGTCGATGGTCCTTCATCAAAACAAAAGGTCATTCTAAGGAGATGAAATAATTTGGCAGGTATCAACTAAAATTAAAATTGATTGTATTCAAGAATTAGCATAATTGGCATCTCTCATTTCATATTTCAGCTGATGTCTTTTAACAGGTTTATTAGCCATATTGGCTATCAGATCAGTTTCCTTAAACTTTTTCTAAAAAGTCACGTTCATTCAGATAAAGGAAGGTTAAACTACTTCTGTGGTTTTTTCAGATTTTGATTTGAATCCCTGAATGAAAAGCAGTAGCATTTACTCCACTTGTCTTCATAACTTCCAGTTTCAGTTTGTACTACATACTTGGAATATTGGTAAACCAAACTTGTTGCCATTGCAAATGTTGTTGTAGCCTTAGCTGTTGATTTCCATGATTGTGAAATGAAGTGATGGTTTTTATTTACCCTGTTTATGAAAGGAGGGTTTGGAATGGGTTCAGCAAAATAGTGGGTTTCAACTTTGGATCGGTGAGTTGACTATGAAGGAGCTAGATGTGGTTTCTATAGCATCGTACAGAGCAGAACCTGTGTGGCTCTTTGCATGACTGATGGTAAATGCCGAGCTGCCCAAACCCCAGCAGGAAACTTGAAACAGCTGCCAAAACGGTTTTTGAAATTTGTACAGTCGGGGAGAGGTTCTGAAGTCAGAAAATGATGTAAAAGCAAAAAACTGCGGATGCTGGAAATCCAGATCAAAAATAAAAATACCTGGAAAAAATCAGCAGGTCTGGCAGCATCTGAGCAGAGGAACACAATTAACATTTTGAATCCGTATGACTCTTCAACAGAATTTGAAGAGTCGTACGGACTCGAAACGTTAACTGTGTTCCTCTCCGCAGATGCTGCCAGACTTGCTGAGTTTTCCAGCTATTTTAATTTTTGTTGCAGAAAATGTCCCTGACTACTTATGATTTTTTAGTAAACATTTATTAAAAGAATAAAGAAAAAAACACAATTACACTTAAAAACAACAGTAAACAGTACTTTAAAACAGTTCCACAAATCTTAACTATCCTTGGAGCTAATCTTCCCCTTTTCTGTTCAGCAACAATCCTTGTAGATTTTAAAATCTATAGAATTCCTGTACTTTTTACCACACAGTGCATTTTGACCTTGGGGTGTCCTCTGAGGCTGATAGCAACTGGGTCTTCAGGTCTGGTCTTGTTCACACTGTGTTCTTGGAGTTCTGACCAGCTACCCTGCTGTCTTCTGGGAGATCTGACCAGCTACCCTGCTGTCTTCTGGGAGATCTGACCATCTACCCTGCTGTCTTCTGGGAGATCTGACCATCTACCCTGCTGTCTTCTGGGAGATCTGACCATCTACCCTGCTGTCTTCTGGGAGATCTGACCATCTACCCTGCTGTCTTCTGGGAGATCTGACCATCTACCCTGCTGTCTTCTGGGAGATCTGACCAGCTACCCCCACCTAGGCATCAGTATTTCTTTAAATGCATTCCTTTCCTTTGATCTCTGTATTGTCTCAACCAGTCTCTTCAGAAATGCTTTCTTCCAGAATTGATTGAACTCATTTCATTACCCTAGCTTTCAGACTTGTAAAAACAAACTTTACCTTACTTACACCTTTTACAACCTGCATATACCCCCCTTTGAACTACAACAACTCAATTCAAAAACACTCTTGTTATTGCTTTACATAAAACTCTGATTGAAGTTCCTCTTGGTTCATTAACATATCAAAACCACTTCTTACTGTTGACTTTAAACTCTTGCAGTCAACCTGGCTCTTAATCCAGTTACGATATTTACCTCCCAACAGCCTGTCTTCCAGTACATAAGAAATGTGACAGGGTTGTTAGCAGAAAAAAAATACAATTTCTTGTTTTCTTGACATCTTTGAAAGAACGATGCAATTGGCGCCACTCCACTACATTTTTTTCCCTTTTTTCAAGTATATATCCCATTCCTTTTTTTAAAATTACAGTTGAACCTGCTTTCTTCCATTCGTCAGTGCATACTAGATCATTACCACTTTCTGCATTTTCTTATTTTAAAAAAATCCTCATCTTCTCCCCCACTTCCCCAACATTTTGCCAATTATCTTATTATTGAAAGGCAGATGTTTGTATTAAGGAGAGGAATGTGCTGCAGAAAGTCAATGGGGTGTGTGTAGAAAGGACAAAAGGGCACAATTAAGATAATGAAACCATAACTAAATGGTACTTGGGCACATTAAGCTGCTTGAAGTACTCATTAAAAAAAAAATTAATGGACCAATTCTTAATTCATTAGGGTAATGCTGGGAGAGAAGTGCAGTGATTCAGTGAGTTCTAGAGAGAAAACTTGAACAAAGGACCAAGTTGGGAAGGCTAAAGAACACCTTCCTGTTTTTGCATTCATTCACCTGCTCGGGTATTACATATAATGTGGATATTTTTGGTGTTTGCGCTGATTATTTTTTTTTTATTTTTGTAGGAATTTTAGCCTGGATCACAGTAAACTTCTTAACTGGTATGTGTCTGTTTTTGCCTCTTCCCTGTCGCCTTCATAATTTTCACATTGAAACCTAACTATGGTTTAGAATTTCTTGCGTGACTAAAAATGTTCTGATTTTTTATTCTGAAGATTTACTACCCCATTAACATCCAAATATTCACAATTCATGGCAGTTTGTGCTGCCACTTTTAAAAAAAAACCCATGCAATGGTAATCTTCTATAATTTAATCCATACAAAAATGCAAAGCCTAATATTTCTCTGGGTTCTGCCAGAGTTTCCACCAATTGCCCAGTTTTAGGAGCCATACAATGCTATGGTGAGAAGACTAGTTCAGTGGACTAAAGCTTAATCAAAAATTGACTGGCTTATTGAGCAGTATGGCCCAATAAAGTAGAATATCAGGTTTTTTTTAAAAGGAGGATCTCTAGCAGCATTTTCAAATCAAAATTTGACTCTTTAAAAAATATATTTTATAGGCCACTTATACGGTGCAAATGAAAACACTGTAGGAATCCTGGACTTGGGAGGTGCTTCCACACAGATTACTTTCCTCCCTCAGGCTGAGGTAAGAAAAACAACAAGGTCCTGACCCAACCAGAAATCGAACTCATTAAATATAGCAAGGAGTTTCTCTTCCTTCCTCTCCCAGATCCGAAACCAAAAAAAGCAGCCAGTAACAGATGTGAATCTGTGAGTGTACACGTTTTCAGCTACTAAAAGTTGTAGTACAAGCACTCATGTACAGGTGACAGCAACACTTCAATAGGAATTAAAGCTGTTGTTTAGATGAGTCTCTGGAGGGGTAAGGAGAGGCAACGTTCAACTGAGGCAAACAGGGAATTTAGTATATATGTAGTTTCTTTCATTCACTGGAAATGGGCATCACTGGCAAGGTCTGCATTCATTACCTGTCCCTAACTGCCCTTAACTGAGTGGTTGTAGCATCCTCGGTGTCTGAGGATCGTTAATCAAGGCTCATTGATGCCATGATATCACAATGAGGCAAGTAGAAGAGGCTGGCCCCAAGAACTACCTCAACTGGTATGGTGCCTTAACCCAGGCTGTCAACCACACTGTTAACCAACTGAACTAGCCAGCTGTAACTGACCGGTTTACTAGATCATTTCAGAGGGCAGCTAAGTGTCAATCACAATGCTCTAACCATCAGGCATATAATATTTTGCAAATAGTGAACAAATTCATTGTACTTTGATATAAAAGGAAAGACATTGGGCAGTAACCTCTGACTAGCGTCAAAGTACTGGCCAGCAGAACTTAGATGCAGTAAATACTTACTTACCTGGTCTTGAAAATAACGTTGACACTTCCATTCGCCGGAGCTGCTTGGGGCCTGCATCGAAAGACTCCCCACAGACCCCAGCGAAGTCTAGATCCAGCGTACTGAAGGAGGCCACAGCCCCTTTTCCACGGCACTAGTTGCCATCAAGCAGGTAAGTTTAAAGGGCCAGGGAAATTGACCGACCAGGAGAAGGTAAGTGTCTTAAGGTAAGTAGAAAGGATTTGGGGGTTGGTCCAAGGGGGTGGTCTGGGGGTGGGGGATCGGAAGTCTAGGGGAATGGGGGTGTTGGAAGCCGGGGGGATGAGGTCTGAGGTCGGGGTGGGGTGTGTTAGAGGTCAGGGGGTGATGCAGGGTGCCCTGTTTTTGGGGGGGGGGGGTAGTCCTGTGGGGTCAGTCTGGGTCTTTATAATAGTTACTCAGAAATTAGAAGAGGTTTTAATACTTCTAATTTTCTCTTGGGATCTATTGGTATAACCTCGGCAGAACCATCCAAAGTTTGTGATTTAAATCGCATTTTTCGATGGTTCCCAGCGCAGCGCAATTGTCCAGAGGAAGTGTGCACTTCTGGGCAATTGCTGTGCCAACCCTTACCTGCAAACTTGCCAGAGGGATTCCCCAGCACATCTTTGGGATACCCCCCAAATCCAACGCTGGGGAGCACGGAAGTTACAGGCCATTAATTTTAATATCATTTTATGATAAGGCTTGAAGATTTGCTTTGTAAGATTCTATTAGTTGCTGTTTATTAGGTTGAGGGATATTGGTGCTTGTTGAAATTGTTAGAAAGAATCCCTCTTGAAAGAAAATCTTGCATTTATATAACACCTTTCATGACCTCAAGATGTACCAAAGCACCTTATGGCCAATGAAGTACTTTTGAAGTGTAATCACCATTGCAATGTAGCCAATTTGTGCACAGCAATGTCCCACAAACATCAATGTGATAAATTAGGAAATCATTTCTTTAAACGATGATGTCATGAATAATTTTTAGCCAGACCACCCTGCAATGAGATTATTTTGAGTTTGATGAAAGGTCATTACATGAAGCCTTAATTCTCTTTCTCTCTCCACAGATGCTGCCAGACCTGGGTATTTCTAGCATTTTCTCTTTTTATTTCAGATTTCCAGCATCTGCGGTATTTTGTTTCTGGATGAGATTATTTATCTCTGTTTGGGAGGGCAGATAGACTTTAACATCTCATCCAGAAGACGCCAGCTCCAACAGTATAGCACTCCCTCAATGGGACTTGAACACACAACCTTTTGACTCTGAGGTGACGATGGTCAACTGAGGCATTGTTGACCTACAAGAAAGCTTTATTTTTTATTTCACTGCTGTAAAGTGGCCAGTGCCCATAGTAATGCAAGTTGTAATACTGGTTTTGCTGATTCCAGTTGTACCGTTAATTGTATGGGAGAAACATTCATTCAGCATTTACAAGCTAAAGAACAAGTCTGTCCCTGTTGTTATTCCTCTTCTTGTTATCATTTGGATTTTCACCTTAATCTTATCACACATACTGTTTTTTAATCAAACCCAATCTAGTGCTGCCTTATTCCCAGTGTGCAGGAATCCAGCTCACACGACCTTAGCATAAGGCATGCTCCAAAGAGGACTTGGGGAAGGAATATTTGTATTAAACCTTTTGTGTTGAGCTGACATGTGTCTTTTTCAATCTTGCAGAATACTCTTCATGCTGCACCTGAAGAATATATCAGTTCCTTTGATATGTTTAACAGTTCCTACAAACTGTACACCCACAGGTGTGTTTCATAATACTAGCTTTTCAACAAACTTTGCAATAAAAGTACAACCAATGTTATTTAGTGTTGTTGAGTGCGCTATATTTGTTGTAAAGTATTGATAGTAATTCCAGTTAATTGTAACTCTGTTAGTCCAGGTAATCCAATTAAGGGCTTCCTGAATGCAGTTGTCTGAAACCCTATGGGAAGAATTTTCGGGTCAGTGAGCAGGGGCAGGGCCCACTCGCCGATGTGTAAAATGACACATGGTGACATCGGACATGCGTCCCAACGTCGCCGCGTGTCATGTAGATTTTTAGTTCAGCAGGTGCGCACCTCTGTGCCTCAGGGAGATTTCTGCGCTCTTTCGCGCGAAAGAGCGCAGCCAGCCCCCCCCCCCCCACCTCAGCCCGCACAGGGAGCACTCAGCGCTTCCGGGCGTGCATCATGCTGGGCGGGCCTTAATTGACCTGCGCATGTGAAATGACAGCGCAGCCCCGATCAGGGGTGCCAGTTGGGTTCGCGCCCACCCCTGCACAACCCCCCCAATGGGGGGAAGTTTCTGCCCTCGTGATTGATTGTTTCAGTATTGACCTTTTTAAGAATAAAGATTTAGGCGTAGGTATAAATTTATTAACATTATGTGTTAACTGGATCCTTGATCAGTCAGTTATTATGCAAACACCTCTAAGTGATTCCATTGAGTTTGCCTCCACTATTTTATCTGGAACCCCATTCCATGTGTTGATTATTTCTTGTGTGAAAAACTTCCTGACATCAGTCAAAAGTCTTTTGGGAGAAATTGGACTTTGTTGTCTGGGGACAAAAAGGGCAAATGTTTGGGGTCAGTCCCTTGTTCCAAAGACGTCTGAAATGTGTCCAACCCAATATTGGGTCAGGCAATTTTGCAGGTATTTCTGACGGTCACCTAAAACAAGCGTTCGGCCTCTTGTATATGTTATTAAGGCGCCTAACACTTGACCACTGATTTACTGTTATGACGCAGCAGATGGTAAATGCTGAGTTATTCAAATCCCAGATGGAACTTGAAACAACTGTCACAACTAATTTTCAGTTTGTATAAATTCCGAGATGCATGCCTTGAATTCAGTAGTAATAAGACCACCAGGTGTTATAGGTTTTTACAACACTAGATTAAACATTTATTAATGAGAGAAATGATTTTAAATACATACATAGATCTACAAATTACTACTTTGATAACTTCTAACTCCCCAATGAATCTAACTCCCGGTTACACTTTCATTAAGGCAACAGTAAGACGCATAGATTTTAAAAGACTCAGGCAACGAAACATGAAACTCTGAACAAGTCAAATTCAAAGTGAGTTCTCGTAACTTCAGTGCCTGGAGACAGTAGCTTGAGGCATAGATACTGAAGGCTTTTTCACACTTGTAAGATCTTAAAATGCCTACCATTACACACAGCCTGTGCTCCTTTATACATATTTTCCCCTTTGAAAGCAAATACCCATTGTTTCACTATGTCTTTGGACTTTATCTCCCTGATAATAAAAACGTCTCATAGCATTAAGTTTCACCAGTATCTTTGGAAAAGTAAACAGACACTTTCTAAACTTCATCTGGCTAGGTGATGCATTTTACTCCCTCTTTTGAAAACAATCCAGTCTGGTTTATTTAAAAATGAAAATGTTCCCTTGACACCTATGATTCTATACTGCCCCATGTTTACCTAATTAACATTTCAAACCTAACTTCTCTTCTGACATCAAAGCACACAGGTAGCTGGATCTAATTCAATTAAATCTCTCTCTCTCTCTCTCTCTCTCTCACACATACATACACACACACACACACACACACACACACATATAGACACATCCCACTATTACTCTATTTACAATAAATTCCAATAATATTATGAGAATTATTATATCTTCCTGACAGTTACATTAAGCTGGGCCTCCTCCACGCAGGTTTTCCTGCCATGGATGTGCTTTACAATTGGCTGCAAGTAAAAGTTAGGTATTTTTTTTCTAAATCACTTCTATGTGGAGTCAAGGGAAACGAGACTTCTCCTCTGTGACACCATAACACTCGTGTGTTGCAGTCATTTCTCCCTCATTCTCCTCAGACTTACCTTAGGACCACTGCCCAAGAGGCAGGTAATTCAAATTGGGTCTGTTGACATGGGCTAGCTGCCCCTCAAGGTATGACTGGTACTGGCACTTTGTTCCAATTATTCATGAAACCTGAAGCCCAATTTTAATTGAGGCCTGGACCTACCTGTTCAGACACAGGCATTCTGCCTCTTGTATTTAGCTGGTTTGCACCTTTGACCTGTTGTTGCTGTGTTAAGTTTGGATTTTCTATGCTATTTAATTTGCATGTATCTCTTGTAAGATTGATAGTCCAGGTTTTTCTCCATTTTGATGCCTTATGACAATGGGATCCATTTTGTGACTCAACTAAACAATTGCTGCATCTTCCATATCTTCTTTACACCTTACATCTAAGCGACCTTCTGGTGTCTCATTCAAACTGATCTGAGCATATTGAGGAAAGTAAGGGTGGAAATTGCAGAGGCACTGGCTGTAATCTGCCAATCCCACTTAGAAACAAGGATGTTGCCAGAGGACCAGAGAATTGCAAATATTACACCCTTGTTCAAAAAGGGTGTAAGGGAAAGCTCAGGAAATACAAGCCAGTCGGTTTAACCTCTGTATTGGGAAGACTTTTCAAAACGGAACCATGTTGCATTGCCTGAGCTTGTTTTTTTAATTCTTTCACTGGATGTCAGCCTCACTGGCTAGGCCAGCATTTTTCCCATCCCTAATTGCCCTTGTGAAGGTGTGGTGAGCCACCTTCTTGAACTGCCGGAGTCCATGTGGTGTAGGTACACCCATAGTGCTGTTCGGAAGGGAGTTCCAGGATTTTGACCCAGTGACAGTGAAGGAATGATGATATAGTTCCAAGGCAGGATGCTGTGTGGCTTGGAGGGGAACTTGCAGATGGTGGTGTTTCCATGCATCTGCTGCCTTTGTCCAGATGGTAGAGATCACGGGTTTCAAAGGTGTTTTTGAAGGAGCCTTGATGAATTGCTGCAGTGCATCTGATGCAGGAGTGAATGTTTAAGGTGGTGAATGGGGTGACAATCAACAGGCTACTTTATAGAAACTACGAGCAGGAGTAGGCCATTCGGCCCGTCGAGCCTGCTCTGTCATTCATTGTAATCATGGCTGATCGTCCAACTCAATAGCCTGCTCCCGCTTTCTCCCCATACCTTTTGATCCCTTTTGCCTCAAGAGTTATATCTAACTCCTTCTTGGAAGCATACAATGTTTTGGTCTCAACTACTTTCTGTGGTAACGAATTCCACAGGCTCACCACTCTCTGGGTGAAGAAATTTCTCCTCATCTCAGTCCTAAATGGTCTACCCCATACCCTCAAACTGTGACCCCTGGTTCTGGACTCCCCCACCATCGGGAACATCCTTCCTGCATCTACCCTACCTAGTTCTGTTAGAATTTTATGGGTTTCTATGAGATCCCCTCTCATTCTTCTGAACTCCAGCGAATATAATCCTAATCGACTCGATCTCTCCTCGTGTGTCAGTCCCACCATCCCAGGAATCAGTCGGGTAAACCTTCTCTGCACTCCTTCTATAGCAAGTACATCCTTCCTCAGATAAGGAGACCAAAACTGCACACAATATTCCAGGTGTGGTCTCACCAAGGCTCTGTACAGTTGCAGCAAGACATCCCTGTTCCAGTACTCGAATACTCTGGCTATGAAGGCCAACTTACCATTTGCCTTCTTTACCGCCTGCTGCACCTGCATGTTTACCTTCAGCGACTGGTGTACAAGGACACACAGGGCTCGTTGTACATTACCCTCTCAACTTATAGCCATTCAGATAATATGCCTTCCTGTTTTTTGCTACCAAAATAGATAACCTCACATTTATCCACATTATATTGCATCTGCCATGTATTTGCCCACTCACTCAGCTTATCCAAATCACATTGAAGCATCTCTGCGTCTTCCTCACAGCTCACCCTCCCACCCAGCTTTGTGTCATCTGCAAATTTGGAGATATTACATTTAATTCTCTCATCTAAATCATTAAAATATATTGTGAATAACTGGGGTCCCAGCACCGATCCCTGCAATACCCCACTAGTCACTGCCTGCCATTCGGAAAAAGACCCGTTTATTTCCTACTCTTTGTTTTCTGTCTGTCAACCAGTTTTCTATCCATCTCATTACACTAGCCCCAATCCCATGCGCTTTAATTTTACACGCCACTCTCTTATGTGGGACTTTGTCGAAAGCCTTCTGAAAGTCCAAATAAACCAAATAAGTTTGTCCTGGATGATGTTGAGCTTCTTGTGTTGTTGGAGCTGCCCTCATCCAAGCTAGTGGAGAGTACTCCATCACACTGCTGACTTGTGTCTTGTAGGTGGTGGACAGGCTTATGGGAGTTGGGAGGTGAGTTACTTTCTGCAGAATTCCCCAGCTTCTGACCTGCTGTTACAGTCACAGTATCTGTATAACTGGTCTAGTTCAAGTGTTTGGTTAATGGTAAACCCCCCCCCCCCGATGATGTTAGTGGGGGATTCAGTGATGGTAATGCCATTGAATGTCAAGGGACGGTAGTTAGAATCTCTTTTGTTGGAGATGGTCATTGCATGGCACTTGTGTGGCATGAATGTTACGCCACTCATCAGTCCAAGCCTGAATATTGTCCAGGTTTTGCTGCATATGGGCTTGGGCTGCTTCAGTATCTGAGGAGTGTCAAATGGTGGTAAGGCAGATTCATTAGAGGCGTTCAAAAGAGAATTGGATAATTATTTGAAGAGAAAAACATTGCAGGCCTACATTTGGAGATACAACACAGACACAATGGGTCAAATTTCCTCCTCCTATACTGTAACCATTCTATGATGAAATGGCTTCTCTTCCATTGTGAGCTTAGACAGTAGATGTGTTGGGATCAACACAGCGGATCCTTATCTGCCCTCACTCAAAGCATTTGTGTGCACTTTCTACCTGGGGTTAATTTATAATGATCAGGAAGGAGAACCTTTTTTGGTTCCCTTTTCCCCTCCGATTCAACAGTTCCAACTCTGCCAACCATAACATTTAGTCCAGAGACACTCAGTTCACTTGTGATGCAGTGAGATCAACTAAACCAGGTCTCACCAGGGTCTAAACCTAGGATCTTTCTAGTCAGCAAGATTACATTCCATATCATGCAGTGCATGTGCTTGCCAAGCCCCTTTGAGGAAGACAGTGGTGCGTTTACGATAAAACAGCTGCAGCACTGCCAGGTTAACCACTCTCTTCAACCAAAAGTGGATTAGGGTCCCTCTTATTTTGGCTACCAAGGATTAATAGCCATGATCAACACTGAAACAAAATAGTTTCATTTACTTCTGCAAAAATAAAATTATAATGCATGTTTATTAGAATATCACAGACTATGCAACATCTCCTGCAATGTCTATCACTAGAGGAACCCTGCACTGTTGCAGATCTTGCCAAATTTAACAACAAGATGCAAAAATGTGTCCATTTCTGGCTGGGCCATGTATGGACTGTCCGTGGACACGATAAGAAGACTAGAATATCGGTATGATTCTTGAAGAAGATCCTGATATATCCTGTATTTTTGACTATTAGTTATTTAGGTTTTGGACTGAAAGTAGCAAGACTGGCTGTACTGGGAGCATTGGATGCAAAAGGTATGTGCAGTCTTGTTTTAATTACTGCCTAAATTGGTAAAATTTGAAGTGTTAGACCTTTCCCACCCCATTTGTCCCTCTGGATCATAATTGCTTACCTTGATGTTCCATTGAGTTAGGAATCCAGGTAAGCTTTTTGTTGTTGACAGAATTTGATGGACAGGAAGTAGAAGCAAATTCACATTGTACACAATCACTTATGTTGCAGTAAGTGTATATGCGGACTCCCAGTGCTCTGGAATCCATTCAATTTTCACTGGAGAATTTTTAAAAAATTCTTTCATGGGACATGGGTGTCGCTGGCTCAGCCAGCATTTTTATTGCTCATTCCTAACTGCCCTTGAGAAGGTGGTGGTGAGCTGCCTTCTTGAACCACTCCAGTCCAAATGGTGAAGGTACACCCACAGTGCTGTTCGGGAGGGAGTTCCAGGATTTTGACTCAGTGACAGTGAGGGAACCGTGATATAGTTCCAAGTCAGGATGCTGTGAGGCTTGGAGAGGAACTTGAAAGTAGGGGTGTTCCCATACATCTGCTTCACATGTTCTTCTGAGTGGTGGAGGTCATGGGTTTAGAAGCTGCTATATCAGCAATACAGAAACAACTCAATGGTTATTTCAGTCATGATGGGTATATCCAAACCAAATCCAGATTTGGTCTTGAGTTCAAGTGCCATGTATTTTCCCTCCTTATTGCCACTCGCTCCCCCAACGCAAGGGAAGCTGAGGCCAATTGTGGTGTGCTACCACCGTTCTCGCTGAGATTAACCACACAGGCTGGAAAGTAAATCCAGAATTGGTATGGGCCACTGCTGAACTACGTGTTACACTTCTGTCTTGAGACATTGGGGGTGTTTGTGTAATTAGGGTAGCTCCTTTTCTTGTCTAATTTACATGACTTCCAGATCATAAAAATAGCACAATTTTCAGTTTTCTCACTTCATTTTGCAATGGGAGAATTCCTTCCCAGGAATTTTGTTGTTGTTGAGGTGGAAACTGTATTTTTAGTACAAATGCAGTGTCACAGTAAAATTGCCTGGAGATCTAGGTTATTGCTGCAGTTGAGGCTGAGGTGACTTTCATCTCTCCCCCCCCCGGCAACCCCCACTCCCCCAAAAAGAGGGGAACCTCCTAGGGCCACTGCTCTTCCTGTTGTCTGTTGAGGAAGAATTGTGGAGTGCAACGGTCAACACTCAATGGAACTTAACGGTTTATGTACTTCTCTGCTCAGCTTTCCATCCAATTTAATAAATAGAATAGAATCCATGATCAAAAATTGTTAAATCTTGAGATGAACTCTTGATACTCTCACTTTGTTGTTCTTGTGTGAGGGAAAAGTAAGTGGGTTCTTTCCATTATCTTGTTAGGACTTTTAATGTGTGAATGTTACTGTGGACAATTTTCACTTGTTTCTTTAAACCTTGTGTAGTTTTGATTTCTTTTTATTGTATCCTCCCACTGTCCATTCTTCCTTTCAGATGGTGAGAGCAGAAGATATAGGAGTTCATGTTTACCACAGGCTTTGAAAGCTGAATGGAAATTTGGTGGAATCAACTATAAGTTTGGAGGAATGAAGGAAGGTAGGACAATGTTGCCCCACAATTAGGCAACTGTGATTGCACAGAACCTAGTTCAATCTTCCCATAAACTGAACCTCAGTGAATAAGAATATCTCACAAGGCCATGCTTCCAAATAAATTGGTTGCGCAACACATCCATGGTAATGGCTTTCACCAAAGAGCCAAGAGTATAATCTTCTACATTATTATATCCTTTACATCACATTTACTCCCCGAGTGGTAAACCATCTGGCATCTGTTCAGCGCAGCTGAACTCAAACCACACTTTTCGGAACTGTAGGAACCTGTGTATTACCTCTCCAGAGTATAACCGATTGGTTTTTCACCACAGGTGAAGTCTTCTTTTCAAAAAACCAATAGGAGCTGTACTGCCATATTGTAGGTTCAGACCCTACATTGCATCAATAGAGCTCAGTACTGCTTTTAGATTGTGCAGTGCATCAAACTGGGACAAGGTTTATTTTTCTATTTTGTTTAATTTAAAAATAAATCATAAATTTTAAAGCAAACATCTTTATACTTTACCCAAGTTACAACTGGAATAACATGTCTGCTCAGACAATGTGTATAAAACTGCTTGAGTTTGACTCTTGCACTTGGGTTACTGTCTTCTGCTTATCTTGGGTGTCTACTCTGAAGTAGAGAGTATGTCAGGCTGCCCTGGTGGTACTTTTTTTAAACATACAAGAGCATGTCATGGTACTGTTACTGTACAAATGAAGATTGAGTCATGATTTATTCCTGATCTGTTCTATGTTTACTGACTTCGGTCATGATTTGAGGGCCATTAAAATTTGCTTGTGTGTTCCGGCCTAGAGAAGGGAAATGTTATGATTCGGCTGGGAAGGACCTATGTAAAGTTGTTTGTGTTAGCGGTGGCTCAGTTGGTGGCACTGTTGCCTCTGACTTAGAAGGTTCTGGGTTCAAGTCCTACTCTATAGACTTGAGCACAAAAGTTTAGGTTGATATTCCAGTGCAATATTGTACTGTCAGAGGTACCATATTTTAAATGAGACGTTAAACTGTCTGCTCTCTCAGGTGAGCATAAAAGATCTCATGACACTTTTGAAGAACATGAGTGGAGTTAGCTCAGGTGTCTTGGCCAATATTTATCTCCTAATCAACATCACTAAAACCAATTATCTGGCCATCGTCACATTGCTGTTATTGGAAGTTTGCTACATGCAAATTTGCTGCTGTGTTTCCTATATTGTAACATTGACCACATGTCAAAAGTCTTCATTGGCTGAAAGGCACTATGCAAGTCTTTGTATTTGTAATCACAGTTCCCTCTGGCTTCCACTCCTGCTACACTGAAGTTACAAAGGTGATACGAAAGAAACTTGACCAGCAAGATGAAATCAAACGCAGGAGTTTCTATGCCTTCTCGTATTACTATGATCGAGCTGTGGATGCAGGAATGATTGGTGCGTGGGCAATTAGAATTATTTTTTTGACCTCATTCTTCTACATATGTCTGAAGACAGTTTCCAAAAGCTTTATTTTTCTTATTTACTTTTTAGATGGTGAGAAGGGTGGCGTTATACTTGTGAAGGATTTTAAAATGAAAGCAGTGGAAGGTATTTTTGTTATTTGGCCTCTTAAGTAGGAATCATCTGTGCTTAAAGGCGATTCTGTAAAAAGTTTGTACCCTGTCCTTAACTAAATAGAACTGGTTGTCATTAAGAACAGGCTACTCCCTGCCACCAAAGATTACAGCACTTCCTACAATGCTTTATACTACATTCTTTTGAGTGAAAGACTTGATTCCATTACAACCCTTACTAAAAATCTTGCTTTGGAAGTTCGTATATGGGGGCTAGGGAGGAAAGTGTAGAAAGGAGTCCTTCTTCAACATAAATTCTTTTCTTTTAGATGGAACATTTTTGCTTTTTGTCAGAGGTTATTGCCTTCCTAAATGGACAGAAGTGACAGACAGGGAGGTGAACAAACTATCTAATAACATTGAGGGAATGCCTTCACTACATACACTGCAGCAGTTCACTACCACCACCTCAAGGGTAACTAGGAATGTGCAATAATTGCCAGCCTTGCTAGCAACACAAACATCCCAAGCCGTAAACACCACTAGGTATTGTAAAAAAATTTAAACCTGTTTAAAGAATTATTCCATGAAAAGGCAACAAACCAAATTTGCAAGCATGAGTAACATTGTTTGTGATGCTGTCAAATCAAAAGCAAAGCTTAACTTGTCTTTCTCCTCAAATACTCCTCAAGCACAGTTCTGGCCTCCATAATTATATGAAGGAGTTAGAGGCATTGGAGAAGGTACAAATGGCAATTTACACAGATGATAGGTACAACTTAGTTCTGCTATCAGAAAAGACTGAACAAACTGGGTCTTTTTTTCTCTAGAAAAGGCCGAGGGGGTGAACAAATAGAGGTCTTTAAAATTTTGGTGAAGTTTGTTAGGGTGGACATAGGAAAGCTGTTCCACTTGTGGGAGAGTCTAGAACTAGGGGTAGTAAATTTAGGATCTGCACTAATAAATCCAATAACAAATTTGGGAGAAACTTTTCTAGCCACTGGGTAAAATGTGAAACTTGTTATCACAAGAGCAGTTAGGGTGAATAGCATGGATGCATTTGAGGAAGCTAGATAAGTACACAGAGGATTAGGATATGCTGGGGTTAGATACAGAAGTGCAGGAAGAAGTTCATGTGGAGCATGAACACCAGCATGGACCTCTTCGGCCAAATGGCCTATTTTGAAGGGATTGCCCTATGTAAGGGAGTCAAAACATGTACATTAAGAAAAAGGAAAGTGATTGCCAGCTGTGGTGAGCTTGTAAATACAGTCCTTCTAACAGATCCGAGTGGAAGTGAGTCACTCCTGTTTTCCTGCAGCCTAATTATGAACTTTGAATTCCTCAGTGTGTGAAGACTTAAACGAGGCGACCAGAGGCAGTCCCTTCCTATGCATGGATCTAACATACATCACTGTCTTACTCAAAGAAGGATTTGGATTCTATGATAACACAGAACTACAGGTAAACATGGCACTAATACTGACTTCAATTCCAGGAGTGCGAGAGGCAGTTTGCAAGAAAGGTTGCTAGCGGCTCAATTGGGAGTTTCACAATAATGGTTCCTTTTGTTATTAAGTTTCTAAACTTAGTCTTGGCTATTAATAACACAGGGTTACCAATACTATTTTACACATTAATCAGACAAGTCCAAAGATTAAACTATAAACTCTTTCAGGGTACAGGATTAATCTGTTGTTCACTCCTAGCTGACCATTAGCAATTTAAAAACAGCAGCCATTTTGTGAACCTTATCTATCAAATGCACCCATTTTCAATGTATATTATCTGGTATTCAATGCTTATTATAACATTGGTAGGGTTTTTTAAAGTCGTTTTGCACTGCTAATTTTAAACTCCTACTTTTTCAGGTTTTAGGTCTTTTTACTCTTTCCTCCTTTTTAAAAATATATAAACATAGTCAATGGGGAGGGGGATCCAGATAAATTCAAAGAAATTATTAAAAATAAAATCATTTGAAAGTAAGGTTGAGAAAATCCAAAAGGACCAAGGGAATTAAATGCATACTTCAGCTAAATTAGACCCCACAATTACATATCATTGACACTAGATTGAACATAGAATCTGGATCGTTTACAATATTAAGGGCAGAATTCTATGATCCCCTGCCTGCCCCAGACCTTGCAGTGATTTTATAGGAGATAGGCAAGTCCCAGGGCAGGCTACCAGCCCTCTCCCTAATTAATGGCCACTTGCCACCTGACTGCAATGGTTAAACTGGTGGAAGGTGGTCAGAGACAGGGTAAGCCTGGCAGGTTAGCCTGCTTGGGCCTTTGGCTGGTGTGTCCCAATTATGTTGGCTGGCAGCTCTCTGAGATAGGACTTCCTCCCCAGATAAGGGCAGAAGGCCCATCTCCAGCTAATTAATGCCCCAAAGGGCATCAAATGGCTGTGAGGCATTCATCAGGAGCAGGGACAGGGTTCCCACAGACTTTTTCAGCAGCAGAGCAAGAAACCTTGTCATCCAAAAAATTCTGCCCTAAGATAAAATTGAAGAATCTTATTGTTGTGACTCTTTCTACTCAACTCTGCCCCAGATTGTTTGCGTTTTATGGCTTGCTCCAGATGGTTTATTTTGTTGCAGCATTTCTCATCCTTCCATTTCCTATTTCCACAGCTGGCCAAGAAAGTCAATAATATAGAAACTAGCTGGGCATTAGGAGCAGCATTCCACCTCATCCAGTCACTGAAGACTACTCCATGAATGGAAAAGCAAACATAATAAAAGACACTTTTATTTACAGGGGTACTGATCTGTATGATTCTGTTACTATTCAATGAAAACACTGATTTATAGCTGCTGAGAGAGGAATTAACTCCAGTTCCAAACTGGATTCCACCCACAAATCAACTTGGAGATGATGTGTGTCAGTAATCATGTCCCCTTCGTTGTGGAGGTCTCATTAATTAATTCATAAGAAAGGTGGGGTCGGGGGGCAGAAGGCAAAAGCTATATTTTTTGACTCTTCTCGGGTACAATGATTAGAAAATAAAACTGTAGAAATGGCTATGGGCCTTCCAAAAAAACTTCCGGTGGTATTGCCATCTGACTGTGGAAATCCTCAGTATCCCAAAACATATCACGGTGATAATTGTGCCATGCTCCCTTCTGTTGGAGTTTGGGAGCAACTTTGATATACTTAATCCTTCTTGGTATTAACAATTCCACTGTAACTGAATTCATAAATCTGCATGAAAAAAATGACATTGTAGATCAGTTCTAAACCTTTATTAAATACACCTGATTTTTTTTTTAAAAACAGGAAGGGGAGATGGTGCTACAGTGGTAATGCCACTGCACCAGTGATCCAGAGACTCAGGCTAATGCTCTGGGGACATGGTTTCAAATGCCACCACAGTAGCTGGTGGAATTTGAATTCAGTCAATAAATCTGGAATGTAAAGCTAGTCTCAGTAATGGTGACTATGAGACTATCATTGATTGTTGTAAAAACCCATCTGGTTCACTAAGGCTCTTTAGGGAAGGAAATCTGCCATCCTTAACTGGTTTGTCTTACTCCAGACCCACAGCTATGTGGTTGACTCTTAACTGCCCTCTGAAATGGCTTAGTAAGCCACTTAGTTCAAGTGCAATTAGGGACAGGCAACAAATGCTGGCCTTGTCAGTAATGCCCACATCCCATGAAAGAATAAAGGAACAAAAACAAAACATGATTACTATTAATCATAGATACTGTAATATTGAGACTAGATTTTTTTTTAAAGTTACTATGTCCAAACATTGTCTTACACCAAAGCACCAGATTTGATTCCAAGTATGGATTTGTTTCTTATATAGAAGCTCAATTTTGAAGTTGATTTTGATGTTATCATTTAAAAAAGAGCACTGGAATGTAAAACCTTCCTATTCCGAACCAGTATTGGCTGTGCTAACAGATAATGAGCAGAGGAAGGGACAGGGACAGGCATTTTAACCTGTGAAGAATTAATATAGGAGGCCACTATCCTCAGCCAAGCTAATCTGGTCAATAGGTGTGCATGTCATTTGTTTACCCTGGACCTGTATTCTTTCAGATGCTAGGAGAACAGACTGTGAAGATGGCAGGGAGGGGGAAGATAAAAATTTAAAGCTAGCACTGAAGAAGTTGTGGAGGTGGAAAAGGGGTGGGTAGTCTTCCTTTAATTCAAATCTAGACTTTCAATTGTAACCATGATTGAGCTTCGAAGTGACCCATCTATTATTTAACTCTTGGACAAGTTTGAATTTGAGGGTTCAAATGAAGTACTTCAATCACTGTGGTACGTGTAAGGTCCTGCCATAACTAGACACTCATTTCGTCACAACTTCCTTATGAGTTGCAACTCTTGTATGATAAACTGAGGGGCTGTTCCTGTAAGACCTCTCAGGTTACTAATTACTATGCTGTTGTCCTGTGGTATATCAAATTTAAAGGCATAACTGTAACAAAAACTAGAAACATTTAATTTAAATTTTGACAACATCCTTCACACTAACATTTTTGTTAAATATAGTGCCAAGAGTAACTATAGATTTCCTGGTCTGAAAAGCTGGCCACTGGGAGCCTAGCTCATCAGACTATCTCAGAAATGAAACCACCTTGGCCAGCTGAGCCTTCAACCAACAAAAAGCTTGTGTTTCTGGAAGGCAGACAAGCACTGTTAGCAGAGGGATAACCTTGCACATGGCCGATGTGTGCCAACTCCTTGAAGTTGTACATGATTCTCCATGAACTCTGGAATTTATGCTAGGTTCTGAGGTACAAAATGATTTTTGCTGCTTTTATTAAAATATGTATATTGCACATTAATTGCATGGCTGTAATTAATGAATATTTTATATAAAAAGTTCATGATATTTTACATTGACATGCAGTTTAATGTCCTAAATGGACTTGTGGTCTAAATTCAACTGTATATTACCAGATGGTTTTAAACATGTTTTGTCATGAATTATTTATGTATTTAATTTGTGAATTAAAACTGATTTGAATATACTATTCTGCTTGCTCTATCATTGCTTTCTACTACACCATCAGAATACTCAGCAGAACAGTCTGCATTCTCACATATCCTACAGCTAGGAGCATTTAGCAACAGCTCCCAAACCCCTTAAGGCCAGACAATACCATCTTATCTGCATAAGCTATTTATTTGTTGGTTTACCTCATTTGAACTGAGTCTCTTCAATATGAAATCTACCTAAATTAATGTGATATTCATGGATATGATTATGTACTGTTATGACCCAAAGATAAAGCTGGGATGGTCCCAGCTTTATATATGAATAAGAATTTCTTCTGATTTAAAAAAAACTTGTATTTTCTTTAATGAAACACAAGAATATTAAAGGTGGGCTGTTTGTGTTGCAACATAGTGTGATACAGACTGGCTAGAAGTAGCTTCTCAGCTGCATTGTCCATCCATTGGAAGCCAAATAATCTTTAATCTTCTGGAATTGAACTGTATACACAGGGAACAAACAAATTTAGGCATTAATCAACGCATTAATACATAGGACATAATAAATTTACTGGATTGAAATAGGGCAAAACAAAGAAAAAACTGAACCTGCAACAAATCACATTCACTAATACAGATTGTCACTGAAGAGCAACACCAAAAGCAATCAAAACCTGTTGGTTCCAACATTATTTAATGGGGTAAAAGGTGGAGGAAAAAAACTTCTTGATTTGGCAGGGAAATGTCTTCAGAAGTGATCCATAAAACATCAACAAAAAGCAGGCCATTAAATTAGCAACAGATACAGTAATAAAATTATATTGTGATTTATATTTAATGTGCCTTTGGAGTGCAATAACTTTTCAAAATAGTAACTATTAAGGCGTTGTCCAGGTAATTTACTTACAGGCATTGAGATAAGTTGACAAAAACATCAACACAGACAAGACTAGAAAATAAGATTTTCATCTGTTTAGCCCCTGCAATTCACAGCATTCAAGGAGGTACTGAGTTGAATTTTAAAATCATAGCACTTGGGGGAAAATCAGAAGTTGAACTCAAACCAAATGCATCCTGCTCCAACATAAATTGTAAGAAAATGTGGAAATTCAATCTAGACAAATCCACCGATGGACTTGGCCCAAGTGATACCTAACCACCAGTAATCTGAGTTTACCTAGGTAACATTGGAGGCCTTGTTTAATTTGCAATCTTGTTGTTTAGAAACTCTGCTATTTTGTGACGGCTCGCTTCAGAAGATTTGTCACTTCTGATAGATTTACACCAAAATTAGTAAGATCACAAATCACAAAACAAGGCTATTATATTTAATTTAAAGAAAAATCATTTGTAAGCTTTATTGTATATTCACCCTCTTATGGTATGTCTCAAATCAGTTTGCTTTCTCTCCCTCACCTTGAGATTTGCATTGGCCTGGGCTGCATAAGATGCAACAGGCTCTGGGATTTCCATAAGCCAGGTAGTAGTCCAACTTGCACAATCATCTTGAAGTCCTTCCATACTGTTCAGACAGAACGAGTATGATATGCTCTCTTCCCATAAGCAAGTGGTAGTGATGTGACAGTACATTTTAGGCCAAAGCAAGACTACTCGATACTAGGACAATTAAGCATTCAATTGATTATCAACTTCTTAATTTTTTTAAATCCATTTACGACTCAATGAATTTGTGCTTTTCTTTAAGATCTAAATGCACTGGATTGTCACAAACCACAAGCAAGCTTCAACAGTGATTGGATGTTTGGATCATTCTAAATGTTTTTGCAGCGCTCACACCATTCACCGCCAGTGATGTTTGCTGCTCGGTGACAGACTGTACATTGGATACAGGCTGCCAAGAAATTTTTTTTGAGATAGTACAAATCAATATTTACCACCTATTCAATTCAAATGCAATAAATCACAAATCAGTCCTTTAGATCAAACAGGAGTCCAAAGCAAAAACTTCCCAGCAGCCAGAACTTGCAGCATCCTCTAGAGACTGAAGAAATCCAGGAAAGTTGCAGAATACAATTCACCTACTGACATATGCTATGATTTGTTCCTGGAAAACAATAAAAAGATTTTGTTTTTAAAAAAAGGCAAGTATCACTGAAGCCAGTTTTGCTCAAATTTCTTTTTCTTTCAATAGCTTTTTTAAATCCTTGAAATGAGTGCCATGAGCCCACCCACAGTCAATGTCATTCTAAAATGGCCAAGAGCAACCTTGACTAAATGATGTGCTACTTTTTCTGCATTCTGTTAGAGGTGTTTATCTAATTAATAATAGCCATATGTGCTAATGCATTCCATGTTCCAATGATACTGTGTGAAAACACATTTATGAAGCACATTTATGCTTCTAGCACCAAACCAAGTTTATCTCCCATTGCCAGCCAATTGTTAGACCAGTAGAAATAACTCAGTATCCAAACCATTGTCTTATTCCATAACTCATCCCTACTGCAGCAAAATGGTTTAACTGATTACCTTAACAGGTACAAAGGCATTTGTTGCCTGCAGACCAAGACTCCTCAGCAAGACCACTGGTATACTTTTGGTTGAATACAGCCTTTTCAGCATGTCTATTGCAGCCATGACAGGGAGATTATGTCTCTGACGTTCAGTTTCAAATGTATTCAGGTGCTTGGTGGACCCTGGATAAAAGAGCAGACAGTGGCTAATGAAGGCATTGGTTAAAACACAGTGCAGTCAACTCAACTCTACCAAAGTTAACCGTGCTCGGAAAAGCGAGCATGTCTTTATAGCATTATAAATAATAGATCGAAGGCTGGCAAGAATGGCAGCTTATAGCAAATTATAACCCTTTTCCCTCCATGATGAGACTTGAAAATTCAATCTAAAATATGGATTTTATTCTTTATAACTGCTAAAAGAAAGCAGTCTGATGAGTTACTGACCGAATCACCCCAGCTCCATGATAGCATATTCACCCACACTAGTGCTGTTGCCTGAAGATGACAGGTTCAATTTCTGCTCTGTGCTGAGCTGGTATCAGTTGTAGTACCAAAAATGGCATCAGCACACCTGGGCTACAGAGTGGAATTTTTTTTTTTTAAATTAAGCCACTGTTTCTGATCACTATGCACTGGCATTGGGCAGCACGCATGGACAGGAATGTCAGGTGAAGACATGGTCAAACAAGGCTCTGATGCCCTCCACAGTCAGAGAGCCAGGTTTGGAAGGAAGGTACAGACATCTCAATCACACACAAATCTCTTATTTTTAGGCAGAGAGGTCTTCTGCTCACACTTAGCCACTGTTGGAAATGGGGTTATGGTGGGGGTGGTGGTCAAGGAAGGGAGATAAAGTCTACAATATGTAAAATGTAGGAATGAGCACTCAGTGGGATGTCCAGGATTTAAACCTGCATTGCAAAGTCCAGAAACACTGACTCCCTTAAAGAGAGAATTCTTAGAAAAATAACCTGGTGTTTTCTGCCCATCAACATAAAATAACCCCATTCACACTGACACTATTCAGAGACATAAAGGATCTCCTACCTAGGTCTCTGCCATTGAAGGCCGCCTCGCTGAGATGTTGCGAGAGACTGGCTACATCACCAAAGCCCAGATTGACTCCCTGACCTGCTAGTGGGTGAACTCTGTGAGCAGCATCACTACAGGAAGAGATAAGTTACAGGTCAAGAGAAGATTTATTCCGAGAGTGAAACCATCTTTCCTGCCAGGTCACCAGAACCAAGGACCCAGTCATATCAAGGAAACCAAGCTTCATTTGCATCATTTCTAATTGAGAAAGGAAAGTAAAGTTTAACACTAAAGCACATTATTTCCTGTTCAAACTGTACAGAAGGCTAATGTTTATTTAGCAGAGTAATGATTTTGGAAATGTCACTTTTGGTACATTCAAAAAGTTTTTTTATTACTGTAATTGATAGTGACTTTATAGAAGAGAAGCCAGCAGATACAAAATTACTGAACCTGACTAAAAGCAGGGAGCTGAACTAACATTAGTAGAATATCTCAGTGTATAATTCTCAATCAACACCAGCAAAGACAGATTAACTGATCATTCAGCTCATTTGCTGTTGAGGGGTGTTCACTCTCTTATTTTGGGAAAATTGGCGCCGTGTTTTCCATCTTAACAGTGACTACTCTTCAGAAGTGTCAGCCATGTCTCTCAGTTGGTAGCTCTCTTGCCTCTGAGAAGGTTGGGGGTTCATGTCCCACTCCAGAAACCTAAGCACAAAAATCTAGGCTGACACCCCAGTGCAGTACCAAGGGACTGCTGCACTATCAGAGGTGCCATCTTTCAAGTGAGACATTAAATGGACACCTGTCTTCCCTCCCAGGTGGACTTCAATGACAGCATTTATCCCAATCAACATCATTAAATTAGATTCTCTAGTCATTATCACATCGCTATTTGAGTGAGTTTGCCGTGCACAAATTGGCTGCCCGGTTTCCTACATTACAACAATAAAATACTTCATTGGCTTCAAAGCACATTGGGATATCCTGAGGTCATGAAAAGGCTATAGAAATACAAGTTATTTTTCCTCTTTGCATTTTCAAAAGTAAATTCATTGGTTGTGAAGCTTTTTGAGGCATTCCGTGGGCATGAAAGGTGCTATATAAAGCCAAGATATTTCATTTAAGAACAAGTCATTAAACCAGCTAATTTCATCAAAGTCCTGTGGGCGCTAATTCAGCTCATGTATCATTGAGTTTAGTAACTAGTTTCTCCAATGACATCTTTGACACTTGCAACCTAACTAAAAACACAGAATGATACAGTACAGAAGGAAGCTATATGACCCATTACAACTGGTGCTGGTTCTCTGGAAGAGCTACCAATTACAGTAAAGTCCCACCAGTCACAGGGGTTACGTTCCCGTGAAACCTCTCAAATGGTGAAATCACGAACGAGGAACATGCTTTTGAACAGGACTCAGTTAGATAGGTTCCAGCCACGCAAGGATGGCAGTGGTTTGGGCAGTATTGTCATGCAGTACCTGTAAACAACAGAAGAGGGAGCCTCCAAGCAATACATCGGTAAGATTTCAAATTGAATCGGGTACAGCGTTAGTTTTGATGAAAGATCTTTTGCTGAATGATACTTTTGGATGGAGAGAAAGAAGTCGTCCCAAAGAATTTGAGCATTATTTTATCACAATGGAGTCAGCACAAACGACAATTAGGTATTTTGCCTGGACATATATAATAAAAAAATGCTGAGAGTATGGCTGGGATTTTCAATTCGGGGTCGGGAAGCTGCGCACCAGTTCAGTTCAAGGTCCCATCGCCGCACGGTTTCATAGACTGTTAGGGCCTCAGATGGGTCATGATGCAAGGAGATAGGGGAGAGGAAAATAAATACTCATTATCTTACCCGATGAGGGCAACTCGTGGTCCAACATACTTTGTGGCGTGTCCCAGTCCAAGTGGAAACATTGCCCTGCTTTTTGGATCAATGTGAGCCACACTTGGTGGCAGCTGACGTACTGATGTGCCCGATGGCATCAGGAACATAAAAGCTGTCCTTAACATGGAGCCTGCAGTGTTAATGAATTCAGAGTGATTCTCATTGCTCCACTAAAAAAGTCAGAAAAAAAAAGTCAATAAAAATATTTCTTCTTGAGGAAATCAGGACTTTAGCCCCATTCATCACAAATCAAAATATAATAACATGATTGCTGCAAATTTCAAGTTTTGTCTTAAATATTTACTCGACTGGAGTTGTCAACTTGCTGAGGAGTAATAAAACTGTGAGCAATCTTCCACATACTAAATTGCTGATTTTATTTATGATGATACAGCAGAATCAAGTGAAGGCCAAGTGTTTCCCAGTGGGTATTGATGACCAACGTCTGTTCAGGAAAGGGCTCACTTGACCAACCATCACCCACCCCACCAACCACACCCACCCCAAGGACAAGCAGCCCACCAATACTCTACGGTGTAAGACTCACAGTATCAAGAGACGGTTGCCAGGGGGCTGCGAGCCCAGTAGAAAGATGCCGCAGCACAAGTAAATATGCAAGGAGACGAGACAAAATAAAAATCTGGATGAAATACTTGAATCAAGTCTCCAGCTTGCCTTCACAGCAGGAGCACACACTCAGTTTGGGAGAGCTCAAAGCAATATTAAAAAAGTAATGAACACAATCTGTGCTATAAAGTAATAAGACATGGGTTTGCAAGAGTGCATCTTCACTGGAGTCCACTTGGTACATAAAATGTGCCCAATTTCTTATAAACTCAGAGCAACAGAAGTTTCAATTCATTTTCCCTCAATTTTCTATCCTTGCCTGAAGGAGAAAACTTGCTCTCTGGTTGTCATTTCAGAGTCTGCACAGTAAATATTGAGAAGCTGGATTTTTAAATAATAATAAATTTAAATAATCGCTGATAAATTGTTGATTGTGTTGCCGCGATTCACTTAATGAATAAATGACAAAATGGGATGACTTCTGAAATTGCTCCACTGCGCCACCTATTGGCCAGAAACACAATTTCGCTTTTACAGGCAGCTATTTACATAACAAAAACAGAATTACCTGGAAAAACTCAGCAGGTCTGGCAGCATCGGCGGAGAAGAAAAGAATTGACGTTTCGAGTTATTTACATACAATGTTTCAATTCTAAATGTTTACATAGGTAGTTTAAATATGGACATAAATGGGAACAAAATCTTTGGTGGCAGCAAGTTAAGAGAGGCAGTATGCACATGCACAATTACTAATAATACAGATGAATAGATGGGCATTAGAACCCAGCCGGACTATATGCATGCACATTTCAGAAAGAATGGACGACAATCAGAAACAAGTCTCTCTCTAGTGCTCAAATGCTATGGCTAAACATCACCCGAGTGGAATTGAGTGCACTCTGCATGGACCAATATCCAACCTGTGACCATACAGCTCAACTGTGCACTGGGCGACCCCCATCTCCACACTCTACTTACAAAAGCTGAATTGATGGCATCCACAAATGTCTCCTCATCCATATTGAGCAAGTCAGATGCATGCTGGTGGGAAGTTGACCACACCAATGAACTAAGATTATCGGAGAGCTAGAAGAAAACAGAGTTAGGTTCAAGCATTGCGTCAGTAGGACATCACGCAATCATTCTCATGCTGGGGTATCAAAGTGCATCACACTAATTGTGGGCAACAATTGGATTGCGTGGGCAGGCAATCACCCACATCTGGGTCACAATTCCCACAAGAATTGACTCACCAATGCCTGTGCATTGCACTCCTCGCACACCGTGCGTGCAGGTGAGGTGTGCACAGTGTGAAATGTGTGTGGGGTGACTGTGCTGCTGCAGATCTAAGAGAAATGGCTTAATATGGACTAAAAATTGATATACAATAAAATCAGGAAAATACGCATTGGGATCTGTCAGAATCTGTGTACCTTCTTCAAGGTGATCCACAGCTGAAACCTTAGCCTGCCTTTCCTCTTTTTGGATTCTAGGGCCATGTGTGCATTTTCTGCTCTTTATTTCACATTGACAGCACAGAGTAGTTTCCCTGCCATTCAAATGAAAATGGGATCAATATCTTTTAGAAAACAACACTTTGGGTCTACAGCATACGAGTAATTTGAGCATGACGTATGGTCAAGTGCAGCATGCTTGGAAAGAGGAGGTGACACTGGGTCTACACATTCCCAAAGCTCCCCACCACTGGTGGGGGTGGGGGTGGGGGGGGGGGGTTGCGGTTGGTGTGTGGGTGTGTGTGTGTATGTGTGTGTGTGTGTGTTTGTTTCTCACCTCGTGTCTGGATCGGTTGTAGATTAATTGATAAAAGATTGCTACAATGAGCCAACAACTCCTACTGTCAGTGCACCACATGACTTGCAGAATAGTAGAAGGCAAATCAGGTGGACATTGATCTTTTCCAGTCTAGTACGTTTGTACTGTAGTCATTGATTAGGTACCTGCCTAAAGATGAACACGCTATCAGAAGGAGTAATTTAGATGAATAGTATAGATGCATTTTAGGGGAAGGTAGATAAACACATGTGGGAGAAAGGAATAGAAGGATAGGTTGATGGGCTTAAACGAGGAATGATCATGTGGAGCATAAACAATGGCATGGACCTGTTAGGAAAACAACCTGTTTCTGTTCTGTAAATACCATGTATGTAATACTATGTGATAATGGAAGGATTGCACTACCAGGAACATTTTAATCAAGGGTCTGTGCTTTTGTGACAAACCCTTTTAGTGCAATGGTTACCGAAAATTTGTCTTTTAATGCAAAAAGTAAATTCAAATTGAAAGTGAAGTGTACCGGAAGCATTGCGATTGGCCCAGTCACCAGAAATCTCTGCCAAGCCACATTGTTGTCAGTAGGCTAAAGATTTGAAGGAAGAACAAATAATTAGAAGTAATGACAAACAATTCTGTTTGCCCAATTTGCTTTGATAACATACTGCCTCCCCTCCCCCGCCAGCCATAATCACACACCCCACCCTAGACATTTACACCAATGCAGTAACCCATCTGAAGTGTGTAGCCACAGCAACCAACACTTCATCTACAAACGGAATGGTTATGCACAGACACATATGAATCATCCAAACACATTCCCAGCAGTAAGGACAAAAGGGGGCTACATACTTCAGCAAGACGAAGGGTAGCAACCACAGCAGACTGATCGTATTTCCACTGCACAGTCTGAATACCCGTAGACTGCCGCACCATTGAGTTTGGACCATCTGCTCCAATCTATTCAGAGGAGAGATAAAGCCCATTAACGTGGTCAAGCTAAATTGAACAGAAAACAGTAATTTAATCGACACCATGGAGTGATCAGTTATCCCACCCTTAAACCATATAGGAACATAGGAACATGGGACTTAGGAGGAGTAGGCCAGTTGGCCTTCAAGCCTGCTCTGCCATCCAGAAGATCATGGCTGACCTGGCTGTGGTCTCAACTTCACTTTCCTGTCTGCCCCTCATAAGCCATGACTGTCGTGTCTATTAAGAAGCTGTCTAACCCAGCCTTGGATAAATTCAGCAAGCCAATCTCCGCTGCTTTCTGGGGAAGCGAATTCCACAGGCTAATGACCCGGAGATAAAATTTCTCCTCATCTCCATCTTAAAAGGGAGACTTCTTATTCTTAAACTGCGTTCCCTAGTTCTAGTCTCCCCCACAAGGGGAAACATCCTACCGGTATCCACCCTATCAAGTCCCTCAGGATTTTATATGTTTCAATAAGATCACCTTCTTCTAAACCCCAATGGGTATAGACTCAACCTTTTCAGCGTTTCATTGTTGGATAAGCCCTTCATCCCAGGAATGAATCAAGGAACCTTCTCTGAACTGCTACTCATGCAATTTTATCCTTTTTTTTCCCAAACAAGGAGACCAAAACTATACACAGTATTCCAGATGGGGTCTTACCAAGGCCCTGTACAGCTGCAGTAGAACTTACCTACTTTCATATTCCATTCCTCTTGCAATAGGTCCTTTAGTTTAAGTATGTTAGAGAGCTATGTAGGCTTTGCATCAGTTTTGACATTACATTTTTGATACGTCAAGAGTAAGTTTAGTTCATGGGTAACTGTACAGTGTAATCAGTTAATACATTGTGCATAATGAAATACAGTATGGATGTGGAAAAGAGTGTGCAGAACCTCAGCTCCTAGCTACTGGTTTTAGAGCAGCACAGTTAGGGAGCAGATCATCTCCACCTCTCCTAGCCTCCTTGCTAGGAGGATGGATAAGGAATGAGAAAAACTACATTTTTCAGATTCAGGGTTAAGGATGAAAGCATCCCCGGCGCGGCTAATTTCACCACGTGATGTGGAACTTGACAATACAGAGCAAGGAGGTCCCAGGCTTAGAATGCAGGTCTGTGTGGATTATAACAGGCCAGGGACATAACAACAGGCCTTCATATCCCCAAGCTTGGAAGAGAGGAGAAAAAGAAGGAAACTTGGGCAGTTAGTCAGGTTTCATGTCACAAAACATAAGAGTGGGTTGCAGGTGAGGGCAAGATCAGAATCAGCTGCAATATCTGACCCAATATTAAGAGGTCTGCCAACATATCCTCTGAAGATCGGGCAAGGTACCAGAGGAACTGCAGTGCCCATTCAAATGTATTCCATAATGAAGTGATCCCTCCAGTTAAGAAGACAGTGAAGAACAATATAAAAATTAAAAACATTTCATGCTCTCCGCAGCCAAGAGTTTTAAGGATTCACCGTTACTTACCAATAACATCGTCTGTAGTTTACTCCCATCAGCCAGCTCAATTTGCACCCATGGATTGGCATCAGGTGATGGGCAGGGCTCTGGCCATGTGTAGTTCACCACTTTACTCCTGTATAACACATGCACCCTGTCTGAGAAAAACAGCACCAAGCTAAGCACAAACTATTTTACCTTTGCTTCTCTACATTTCCACCACTTGCACTGGAATTACCTCACATCCAACTTCTTTTCTCATGGGTAGAGTTCCTAAATTGCACCAAGTCCCATTTACCCACCACCCTTGTGCTCGTTAACCTACAATGGCTCCAGGTTAAGAAACACCTTGATTTTTAAAATTCTCATTCTTTTTAAATCTTAATTTTTTAAATTTTAAATCCCTCACTCAGCCCTCGGCAATCCTCTAGCCCTACAATTCTCCATGATATCGGTGCTCTTCCAAGTCTGGCAGCAGGTGCAGCCCATTTTGTTCGTTCTATCAATGTTAGCCATGCCTACAGCCGACTAGGCCCTAAGCCCTGGAATTCCCTCCATAAATCTTGTGCCTCTCTAACTCTCTTTTCTCCTATAAGGTACTCTTTAAAACCTACTTCTTGCTTATGGTCACCTGCCCTAATATTTCCTATGTGAGTTGGTGTCAAATTAAACTTGGTAACGCTCCTGTGAAGCGCCTTACCCCATTACACTCCATTGAAGGTGCTCTATAAATATAAGTTATTGTTTGTGACATAAGTCCCAAGGGAAAATCAATACCCATGTCAGCATCAACCTTAGCTCAGCTTCAGGCAATATATTCTCTTCATCAGCAAAACCGTCTACTTCTACCTCTATAATATCACCTATCTTTGGCCTTGTCTCAGCTCATCTGCTGCTGAAACTTCAAGCATGCCTTTGTTACCTCTAGATCTAACTATTCCAAGACACTCAAGACTAGCCTCCCTCTGAAAACCTGAGCTCATCCAAAACTCTATTGCTCTGCCCTAACTTGCACGAAGTCACCTATCATCCCTTAGTTTGCTGGCTGACACAGGTATTGCCGGACCGCAAGCCAATTTTAAAATTCTCACCCATGTTTTAAAATATCTCCATGATCTTGACCCTGCCTATCTTTCTCCAGCCCTGCAGCCCTCAGATCTCCTCACCATTCCTCTCACTCTTTTCCTTAAAACCTACCTCTTTGACCAGGCTTTTGGCCACCTGCCCCAATAAATATTTTTGTAGTTCAGTGTCAGGTTTTATTTGATATTCTCCTCTGAAGTGCCTTGGGATTTTTTTATTATGTTGAAGGCACAGTGTAAATGAAAGTTATTGTCATTGGTTAAGAGGGTAAAAGTTCTCTCAGTTTTATCCTGCCCTCAAACACAGTTTCAATTGCCCCAGGGTGAAATTTTCATCTTTCACTGCAACCATCCTCATGGTCTCTGAGGAGCATGATGGTCAATGTATTGCCAATTTGAATTGGATTATTTTGGTACATGGACTATATAGAGTAAGAATTGACCAAAGACTACTCCAAACTTGTGTAGAACTTCTATAGCTGGAAGCTTGCCTCGCAATCATTTGGTTTTAATTAAAATCAATTGATTCTTGTAGTTTTAACCACATTTCCCATTCATACCTTTTATGAATGAACAGCCACTCTATAACTGCAATAAAAGAGACATTGTCACAAGGCAATGGCACCACTTCAAACAGTATTGGGTCATTCAAAGTTCCAGATTTGATTTCTAATCCGAGTTAGTAGATCTCAGCTAAATAACTGGAAGGTCACAATGTTTGGCCTCAGAATCCCAAGGCTACAATGGTAGAAAAAGAAAGCCAGCAAAGATTCCCACTTCCGGTTACTAGCAAGGGACCCTTCCAGAGAGCGTGCACATGTGAAAAAGATTGGGCTCAACTAAGAAGATAAGAAATTGGGGCACAAGTAAACAATATGGCTTGCCCAACCTGGTCCACCATTCAACACAATCATGGCTGACCTTCTGCCACAACTCCACTGACCCACTCGCTCCCCATAACTCGCGATTCTCTGAGAAATCAAAAATCAACCTTATGGGATAGCGAATTCCAAAGATTCACAACCCTTTGAGTGAAGAGATTTCTCCTCATTACAATCCTTAATGATCGGCCCTTATGCTGAGACTGTAGCTCCATGTTCTAAATTCCCTGCCAAGGGCAAACAACCTCTCAGTGCCTCCCCTGTCAAGCTGCGATTCTCCCTTCCCTAATTAACTAGTCTGTTGGCAGTGACTGTTTAAGAAAAAAAAGTAAGACTTATAATTATACAGCGCTTTTCCCAACCCAAGGGCTTCCCACAGCACTCTGCATTTTTGACATGCAGTCACTGCTGTTATGTAGGAAAATGCAATATTTACACACAGCAAGACACTAAAAACAGCAATGAGATCATGACCTCTCTGCTTTAATGGTGTTCTTTAAGGGATAAATATTGGGGGCAGAACACTGGGATAATACCCTACTCTTCTTCAAAATAATGTCATGGAATTTTATGATTAACTCGAGAGCTCAGACTGAGCCTCAATTTAATGGCGGATCCGAAAGATTGATGCTAAGGCAAGATACTGGAGGATGGGTTAAACTCAGGGAATCACATGAGTCAGCACCTTTAGAAAGGAGGTGAAAAAATCCAAGTGGGAGAAAAATGACAAGAACATACGTGACACGTCGTTCACACATTTCGCCTCACAGCATTGCAATTACCTCAACACTCTGGTTTTGAAAATTTTCAGAACATGTTAGTTTCAAGGAGACCAGCACCTACCAGCAGCAGCAGCCAGCTGTTTAGACAAAGCTGACAATATTACATCATTCTCAACGATGAAGCCCATGTCCTCCAACAGGTCAGCATTATCAAATGTAATCAACGCATCTGAGCATTCATCCCAAACCTGGGTAGAAAACATTTTAATTTCAGAGACACTGTTCACTCTCACTATCGCACTTAACAATGAAGCAACAGAACATGGCATAAGCTAACCATTTAAAAAAGGAACAAGGAGCAACCAGCCTGTTCAGCTCAGCCTGTCAATGAGGTAATTCTACAGGTTCATTTTATGCCTTTTCCCACCTCCCATATCCCTGCACCATTTGAGGAATTAAAATTTGTCCTTTCCCTCTCATGAATGCTTCAAACTAGTCAACATTCTATACACAACAGTGTCGCAGGTAGTTACTGTTCAACTTATGCTTGGCTTGCAGTCATCTTAGGATTGCTTACTTTTGCTCCCAGCTCATAATTAACCATGAAGGGCTTATCTTTACAACCAAGTCACTAAGAATTTCTTAAACTCTGATTATATCTCCATTTTACCCTCCCAGTTTTCTATTCATTTCCTCCACAACCCAGCCTAGTACATTAAATGATGAGATCAAGTAAGGAAGATTTTTGTGATCAATTCTGTCCTTTCTTCCATTTTCTCCCCTTACAAAACATCTTCTAAAGTCTCAAATTCTTACAGTTTCATAGACAGAGGCCCTCAGGTGCCTCGTCTAATTGTCCTTTCTTCACGTGAGCGGAGATGTTAAATGTTGGGGACAGAGTGGGAAACAAGGTCGCGATTACTGCTCAGCTGGATTTAGGATTGCTGAGGCCAATTGTAACTCTCATTCCCCCACCTAAGATTAGGTAACTCAGCACATTTGAGATATTGATCCACTGCACACTTCCTAACTTCCTCCATTTATTTACTTGAGCCATGAAATAAGTTATACAGGTAACAGAAATCTCTAAATTCAATTTTCACCCCTCATGTCAAGGTACTGATTCCTTGATCTTTTTCTAATCTCGCCTCTTCAGGCATAAACCTTGCTGGGGTGGCCGGTTTTCTTCGGCAGTAGCACAGCCTGAATGTTGGGCAGGACCCCACCCTGGGCTATGGTGGCCCCTCCCAACAGCTTGTTGAGCTCCTCATCATTGCGGATGACAAACTGCAGGTAGCGGAGGATGGTGCGAGTCTTCTTGTTGTCCTGGGCCGCGTTGCCGGCCAGTTCAAGGATCTCAGTCGTCAGGTACTCGAGGACAGCGGCCAAGTAGATGGGGGCTCAGACTCTGACACACTCGGCATAGTGAACCTTGCGCAGCAGCCAGTGGATACAGCCAACGGGTAACTGGAGACTGGCCTGAAGGAGCGAGTCTTGGTCTTGGCACGCCCTTTGTCTCCGGTTTTACCACAACCAGACTTTTGTTGTTGCTCTTGCTGAAAATCTTCACCAACATTGAATGAGGTGCTGACTCCTTGCTGCAGTGAGGTTCCACAGGAACAAGTTACCCTCTGCCGTTTGCATAAGTGGCCAATGTTTATATGTGAGCCTCAACGTTGAATATCAAAGTGGGTTTACCTTCAGAACAGGATCCTATCCCCAACCTTTTTACTCATTTATGGGATGTGGACATCGCTAACAAGGGCAGCATTTATTGCCCTTCCCCAATTACCCTTGAGAAGGTGATGATGAGTCACATTCTTGAACCGCTGCAGTCCATGTGGTGTAGGTACACTGACTTTGCTGTTTAGGGAGGGAGCTCAAGGATTTTGATCCAGTGATAAAGAAGAAACAGCAATTTAATTCCAAATTAGAACATTGTGTGGCTTGGGGAGACTGGGCAGGAGCTGGATTTGCAGATGGTGTGTTCCCACAAGTATGCTGCCTCACCCTTCTAGGTGGTAGAGGTCACAAATTTGGAAGGTACTGTCAAAGAAGAATTGGTGAATTGCATCTTGTAGATGGTACACACTGCTGTCACTGTGCACCCATAGTGGAGGAGGTGCCAATCAAGAGGGCTGCTTTTTCCTGGATAGTGGTAAGCTTCACGTGTATTTTAGGGACTGCACTCATTCAAGTAGGGACTACTCCACTATACACCTGATTTGTGCCATTTAGACAATGGAAAGGTTTTGGGGAGTAGGGAGGCAAGTTACTTACCACAGGATACCCAGACTCTGACCTGCTCTTACAGCCACTGTATTTGTGGCTGGCCTTATTAAATTTCTGGTCAATGGTGTTCACCAGAATGTTGATGGTGTGAAATTCAGCGATGATAATGCTGTTGAATGCCAAGGAGAGATGGTTAGATTTTTTCTTGTTAGAGATGCCTGACACTTGTGGCGTGAATGTTACATGCCGCTTATCAGCCCAAGCCTGAATCCTGTCCAGGACTTGCTGCATGTGGGCATGAACCACTTAAGTCTCTGAGAAGTTTTAAATGGTACTGAACAATCATCAGCGAACATGCCCACTTCTGATCTTATGAGGGATGGAAGGTCTTTGATGAAGCAGCTAAGATGGTCAGACCTCAAAAACTCCCGTCACAAAGTCCACATGGGGTCCTCAACCAGTGAACAATGTATCACAAGAGATTCAAAGTCATTTCAGGGCTGCTAATATTACCTTGGCTAAGATCAGCTCTCTTCTCACTAGCATTACCATTCTACCATTGCCAAATTGTTTAATCATCAACACTGGGGGATCACCACAGACCAGAAATTTAACTGGGCCGGCTATATAAATACTGTGTCTTTAAGAATAAATCAGAGGCTGGGAATTATGAAACAAGTAACTCACCTGACTCCCCAAACCCTGTCCACCATCCACAAGGCACAAGTCAGGAATGTGATGGAATACTCTCCCCTTGCCTGGATGATTGCAGCTCCGACAACACTCAAAAAGCTCGGCACCATACAAGACACAGCAGCCCATTTGGCCAGCACAGCCTCTGGTATAGGTGCACTATGGCAGCAGTGTGTTACCAGCTACAAGATGCACTGCTGCAACTCATTAAAACTTCCTCACAGGCCAAGAGTTGAACCATGAATTTTCCTCCTGTGTGTAGCTCAGCGCCTCAATGGCCAAATTCACAGTGATCAGTGGAGCTTTAATCTACCCTTAAAAAACAAACTGAAAACAAAAAAACTGCAGAAAATGAATCAGGTAAAAATCCCACTGTAGGAACAATAGTGTTTACCTGCATTCTCTTGAATGGCTTGTACCTCATGTTGCATATATGATCCCAAGCCCCAAAACCTAAAAAGAAACAAAGGTGATAGAAAAGTAAAGCTCAAATAATGAAAAAGGTCTTTTTTTTTGGTATTTTGAGCAGTACGTACATGCACAAGAACAAAGCAAAACCATTGAATTATCAGGAAAGAAAAATGTTCAATGCTGATTCTTTGGCACCTTTATCTCTTCATCCTGATGAACACAAATAAGAACACATCTTTATACTGAAAAAAGCAGCTTGGCTTTTTAACCCTTTTCATAGAGCAGCAGTTCCCAAACTGTGGGTCGCAATCCCAACTGGGGTGGCAGAAACAGCGAGTGAGAAATAAAAATCACATTATTCACCCATCCCCTCTTATTGTCCCAGCAGTGGGAAATAACTAATCACAAGACAAACTCTAGCGATTGGGCACTTTGACTGGCTGTGGCGGCTTTGATCAGGTGTCCTGTGAGGTAACCATGCGTCTACATAAATATATCAGAGGTTTCCCGGAGTGGCTTCTGGAAGTAGCAGTGCTGGAGGAGGATGAGGATTCAGCGACTTGCGGAGCAGCCTACTTAGGGCTGGGGTTTTCATATTTATATCATGTATTATACGTTGATCTATAAAACATTAACTTTAATAATCGTATACTGAATTCTGCTGCTTTATTGCTGTTTTGCTTTTGTAGGTATCTGGGGTCAAGTTTATTTTCGAGAGTTAAAATATGGTCGTTTCGGAAAATAGTTTGGGAAGCACTGCCATAGAGGCAGGCTGGCAAGAGAGAAGGCTGAAGTACACCCACTAGCTAATCTGGCAGGCATCACAAGACTATCAACCTAACCCAACTGCAATCCTCAAGAGCATGGACGAGCCTGAGTACTCTGCTCTGCTACCCCCCAACAAATGAATAATTGCAGCACAACACACTGAAAAAAAGCACGAAGGATTAAATGAAACATACGGCTTAGGAAGGCTGCAGTGCCTGGAGTGAGTGCGCTCACTCGGTTACTGTGCAATTCTGGCAGCTTTCCATCTGTTTTCTTATTTCCAGCCTCCAATAACAGGATCTTTTTCTCTGATAGATTCTCATCATAAGCTGCAGAGAAATAAAGATAGCTAGTGCGATACAAATATTCATCTGAAAATTATTTTACATAACTATACAAGACTGTCACCGTATAAATGTTTTTGCTTTTAAAAAGCAGGAAATACCTTATATTTCCCAACAGTTCCTATCGTTGACACAGGGAAAATGGTCTCCTCCTGTGATGCAAATTTTCTGTTTCTATGATTAGTTCATTTAATTGGCTACATTCTTAGCCAGATTCGTTTGTCACATATTTCAGGCTTCATGTGACATGCACTTTAACTGACAGCACCAGTGACTAACGCTTCAAAAAGTACTTCACTGGCTGTAAAGCTTTTGGAGGCCCAGAGGTTATGAAAGGTGCTATATTAATACAAGTCTTCCTTCCTTAGCAGTCAAAGGAAGGGTGGAGCCAATTAGGAACCAAGAGTAAGCTCTTCCAGTGAAAAGCATGCGGCATAGCTGATGTATTGAGTACTTTGCATCTGTCTTGGCTACAGAAGATGTTGCTGTAAATGTAGCAATAAAGGAGATGGTAATACCAAAACTGAATAGGATAAAAACAGATAAAGAGGTACTCAAAAGTACCTCAGTCCTCAAAGTGGAAGAGTCACCTGGTCAGGGTTGGGTGCATCCGCAGTTACTGAGAGAAGTATTGGCAACAATCTTCCAATCCTCCTTGGATATGGCGGTGGTACCAGAGGATTGGATAATTGAAAATGTTAGAGCCATTTAAAAAAGGAGAGAGGGCCAAACCCACAGCAATGAATCAGCCAGCCTAACATCTGTGGCGGGGAAAATTTAGGAGATCACAATCCGACACAAAATTAATTGTACTTAGAAACGAATGGTCTAAAAAATGCAAATCAGCTCAGAAATATTAAAGGCAAATCTCAGTTGACTAGCTTGATTGCATTCTTTGATGATGTATCAGTGAAAGTTGAAGAGCATAGTGTGGTTGATGTTGTGAATTTGGAATATCAAAAGGCATTTGACAAATATCACTTAATGGACGATAGCAAAGTTAAAATCACAGGAATGTAGGGACAATTGCAGCATGGATACAAAATAGGCTAAGGAACAGGAAATAGACAGCAGTGGCAAATGGTTGGTTTTCAGTCTGGAGAAAAGTATAAAGTGTGTTGCCCATGGTCAGTACTGGTACCACTGCTCTTTTTAATGGATGTTAATGACAGACTTGGATACACATTGGATACAACTTCAAAGTTTGCAGAGGACATGAAATGCAGTTCTATAGTAAACAGCAAGATGGCCAGTAACAGACTTCAGGGAGGCACAGACAGATGAAATCAGCGCTCAAAATTTAATGCAGTGAAGTATTTGGAGAGAAGATATGAACTAAACAGCATAATATTAAACAGGATACAGGAACAGAGCACTCTGCAGATGAATGACAAGTTAAAAAAGAGACTTGCAATGACATAGTGCCTTTCGTGACTAAGAACATCCTAAAGTGGTTTACAGTTGAAGTATTTTTGAAGTATAGTCACGGTTGTAATATAGCAAATGTAGCAGAAACCAATGTCAAAAGGGTCAGGAACCAGGGGGCACAGATTTAAGGTGATTGGCAAAACAACCAGAATAGACAGCGAGCTATGGTGGTCTGGAATGCACAGCCTGAATAGGTGGCAAAAGTAAATCCACTGCAACAATCAAATGAGGATTGGATAAATAGTTGAAGAAAAAAATCTTAAAAGGTGATGGGGAGCAGGACTAATCAGATAGCTCTATCAAAAGACTGGCATAAACACGATGAGCCAAATGTGCCTCCCTGTCTCTAGAACCTCCTCCAGCCCAACAACCCTTCCAGGTCTCGCACACTTTTAATGCTGGATTCGAGGATCCCAATTTTAATCGCCCCACCATTAGCTGCCCAGGCCTCAAGCTCTAGAATTCCCTCACTTAACTTTCCTTCTTTAATGTACTTCTTAAAACCTACCTCTTTGACCAAGCTTTTGGTCATCTGTCCAAATAACTCTTATGTTACATTTGTCACATTTTGTTTTATAATGTTCCTGTGAAGCACTTGGGGAGTGGGGGGGCTGTTTTATTACATTAAAAGGTGTTATATAATAGAAGTTGCTGCGGTTGTGGGACTGGAGGAGATTAAAGAGATGGGGGGGTGGGGGGGCAAGGCTATGGAGAAATTTGGAAACAAGAATCAGAATTTTAAAATGAGGTGTTCCTTAACCAGGAGCTAATGTAGGCCAACGAACACAGGAATGATAGGTGACCAGGAATTGGCATGACCAAGGGTAGTAGTGTTTTGGATGACCTCAAGTGGGGAGGCAGTGGCACAGTGATATTATCACTGAACTAGTAATCCAGAGGCCTAGGGTAATGCTCTGGGGACCCAAGTTTGAGTCCCACCATGGCAGGTGGGGAAATTTGCATTCAATAAAAATCTGGAATATGGGTAATAACCAGATAATTTTTTTTTTAAATGTTGATTGACGGGTAAATATTGGCCAGGACACAAGTGATAACTCGAGAGGAAGAAGTGTGGTAGATTTTATGCCTTTGAAAAAAAGGAGAAAGGGTCAAGCTGAACAAAATGGAAGGCTAGGGATATGTTAGAGGGCAGCAGAGATTAAAGGACTAAATTGTCATGGAACAAAAGGTAAAGGGAGGAATGACGGTTGTGGTAAAGAAACAAAGTATTGGTCCAGAATAAGTATTCACGACAGAATAAAGGATAGCTTTGTCTGAAAGAAAAAACATGAAAACAAGATACTGACTGGCACTTGGGCAAGTAAACAAAATGAAGGAGAGTTCACAACCTGAAGTTGTTGAACTCAATGCTGAGTCCAGAAGGCTGTAAAGTGACTAATCGAAAGATGAGGTGCTGCTCCTCAAACTTAGTAGTACTACCACCACCTGGCACACATTTTTCTCCTATGTTGGTAGCTTTTCACAATCTGCCCATGTCCTATTCACCTCAGGAGTCCTACCTAGGGCGCAGGCCATGGCGGTGCCAACCATTCCACCGCCCGAGATGACCACATCGTAGAGCTCAGGAGGCCTGGACTCCTGCTGCTCCCGCTTGGAGGAGGACGAGCATCGCCTTAAACCTCCGCTGCCCAGCAACCAAGGCCGTCCCTGGGCCCGAAGGCCGCAAACCAACCCCACTCCTCTCCACAGGGTCATGACAACCAGATCAGCAAGTGGGCGTCCTCCATAGAAATGGTCACCTTCCACCAGCGGGGCAAAATGGCGCTGCGGGGCGGAGGTGGGAAGATAGTCAGCCAATCGTAATGCGGCATGTACCCGTATACTTCCGGTCATGCGCATCAGCTGCAGCTCTGAAACATTTCTGAATGGTGCCAGCATGGGTTTATGTTTAAGGATAAGTTTCATTGCAATATTCCAACTGATGCCTATGTTACTGGATATAAATATATTCAAAAATAAATTGTGTCATGCGTACAGTCAGCACCATTGAAAGGATTATGGGGAAAGGCCAGCACAGAATCAATGGGCTGAATGGCTTCTTTCTGCGCTGTACTATTCCATGATTTATATCAGTCTGAAGCATTACAGAGTGATTTAATGTCATGCCTCACCTTTGAGTCAAAACCTTTGGGTTCAAGCCCCACTCAAGGAATTGATACACAATCCAGGCTGACATTTCCAGTGCATTACACAGAGTGCTGCACTATTGGAGGTGTCAACTTTCAAATGAGATGTCAAACTGAGGTCCCCATCTGCCCTCACAGGTGGATGTAGAGATCCCCTGGTGCTATTTTGAAGAACAGCAGAAAGGTTTTCCCCAGCATGCCAGCCAATATTTAACCTCAATCAACAATTATTACACAGTATTAACAGAGAAATTGGCCCAACAACTTCAAAAATAAATCCCTCTTTATCTAATCCCAATGATCTGTTGATTTAATATACAAACACAAAATACCGTTGCTGGAAATCGGAAATAAAAATAGAAAATGCTGGAAATACTCAGCAGCTTGGCACAGCTGGCACTGACATGATGGGCTGAATAGTCACATTCTGTGCCATAAATTGTATGCATCTAGGTCAGGCAGCATTTGCTGAGTTAACATTTCAGATCAATGATTTTTTATCAGAACTGGAAATCTTTAGAGCTGTTACAAGTGCTAAGTATAGAGGCAAGGGCTGGGAGAAACAAAGGTCTGCGATTAAATCAAAAAAGGGATGATAATGCAAGGCCAAAGGGAGTGGTAACGGTGCAAGAAATAAAAGATGGTTCTAGAGGAGAGCTGATCATTTATTTCACTACTTCTTTAATTTGTTCAAGGTATGTGGCTGTTGCTGGCAAAGTCAGCATTTATTGCCCATCCCAAATTGCCCTTGACAAGCTGTTGATGAGCTGCCTTCTTAAGCTACTGTAGTCTGTGTGGTATAAGAAACCCCAAGGTGCTATTTGGGAATTCCATGATTTTGACACAGCAACGATGAAGAAATAGTGATATATTTCCAAGTCAGGATGATATGTGACTTTGAGGGAAGCATGTAAATTTGTGAGAGCTTGTGTTGTGTGAAAATTGGCTGCTTTACAACAATATCCACACTTCAAAAGTACTTAGTTGGCTTTGGAGCACTTGAACATAGGAAAAAAAGAAATAGGAGCAGGAGTAGGCTATTCAGCCTCTCAAGCCTGTTCCGCCATTCAACTACATCATGGCTGATCTTCTACCTCAACGCTGTTTTCCTGCACTATCCCCCATAGCCCTTGATGTGTTTAATATCTCAAAATCTATTCATCTTTGACTTGCACATACTAAGTGACTGAGCTTCCACAGCCCTCTGGGGTAGAGAATTCCAAAAATTCACCACCCTCTGAGTGATAAAATCCCCCCTCATCTCAGCCCTAAATGGACTACCCCTTATTCTGTGATTGTGTCCCTGGTTCTAGACCCACCAGCCTGGGGAAAAGTCCTTCCTGCATCTACCTTGTCAAGCCCTATAAGAATTTTGTATGCTTGAATGAGATCAACTCTCATTCTTCTAAATTCTATGGAATGCAGGCCCAGTGTCCTCAATCTCTCCTCAAAGTACATTCCCGCTATCCCAGGAATACCAGGAGTCATATTGGACTTGAAATGTTAACTTTATTCCTCCCTCCACTGATGCTGCCATACCTGCTTTTTTTTTCCAGTACTTTCTGTTTTTATTCCAAGGTATCCAGTCTGATGAACTTTCGTTGCAATCGCTCTATGGCATGTATATTCTTGCTTAGGTAAGGAGACCAAAACTATACACAATACTCCAAGTGCGGTCTCACGAAGGCGCTATGCAATGTGGGAATCTCTTGCTCGAGAGCACCAAAACTGGAGAAGAAGCATCCGCGAAGGTGCCAACTATTTTGAATGTCTCCCAACAGGCCCTGGTGGAGACCAAGCACAAACAGCGGAAGGAGCAAACCAAAATTCCGAGCATCCCGCCTATCCGCCTCATCAAACACTTTCTCCCCTACTTGTAGCAGAGTGTGCGGATCCATAGAAAGGGGTCACAGCACAGAAAGGGGCCATTCAGCCCATCATGTCTGTGCCAGCTGAAAATGAAAAAAATATAAAAACTAGCTACCCATTCTAAATAAAAAATAAAAATAACTGGAAAAACTCAGCAGGGAAGGGGAAGGGGAGGGGGGGGGAAGGGGGAAGGTGGGGGGGTGTTGGAGGGGGAGAACAGGGGATGGAGGGGGAGAACGGGTGGGGAGGAGAAGGGGAACAGGAGGCGGAGCCGCGACGTGATTGACGGTCGCATGGCCCAATCGGCACCAACCTCGGGTCCGCGATCCCACCAATGGGCGCAGCGGAAGGCGGCGCTCACGGTGACGTGTTGCGTATTTTTCCCTCTGGTGCTGAAGATAATATAAATTTGATTTTTCTTTTCTTTCTTCATCTTCTCTTTTCAGAGTCGGTGCCGCAGGCTTTGCGGTTTCTGGATAATTCGGGAAAGCGACGCCGAAAGGCAGCGAGGGGAGGGGAGGGGAGCGGGCGGCGGGGAAGGGCCTTACCCGGGGGGCGCAGTGTGAAGGGATCCGGCCATTTCCTTCGCAGAATAACAGGGCGACACTGCAGCCGGACACCGGGACACGGCGGGGCGGGCTCGGCTGGGCTGGGCTCGGCTCGGCTCGTGCGCTCACCGAGACCCCGGGCCGCCGGCTCGTTTTTGCTCCCCATCCCGAGCCTCAGTCGGCGCGGCCTGGTTTCCTACCGGCCTCAGGCCCGGTTGTTTGTCGGTTGCCATGGTAACACGCTCATGGCTGAGCTGGCCGGCTTGGTACATATGCGGCCCCTCTGACCCTCTTTCAGAGCTGAAGTCCCTTTGAAGTCCTCTGCAGAAGGGTCATACCAACTAGAAACGTCAACTCTTGTTTTTTTTTTCCTCTCTCTCCACAGGTGCTGTCCGACCTGCTGAGTTTTTCCCAGCATTTTCTGTTTTTGCTTCAGATTTCCGGAATCCCCAGTATCTTTTGCTTAATTTTTTTTTCATTTTCTTTGAAAGTTTCTCTTTACCAGCTATAAAAATATTGAAAACGGGGGACGGCTATTTGGCTGACACATCATCCAATTAGGTAATGAGTCTTTTTACTTTTCAATTGGTGTAGAAAGGCAGTGTGTCACAAGGATGGGATGTGCCGGCCGACTTATGGCTGGAGCGTGAGGTCGTCATGTAACCTCCAGGAATACATTTAATTACAGTTGGCAAGCGTAATGCTAAATGTTTGCAGTTTATTCAAGATTATTATCCCAACCAATCTCATTTCTATTGTAATAAAAGCAAAATACTGTGGATGCTGGAGATCGGAAATAAAAACAAATGCTGGAAAAACTCAGCGGGTCTGGCAGCATCTGTGGAGAAATAAACAGAATTAACATTTTAACTCCAATATATTGTATAGAGCCTTGGTGAGGCTGAACCTAAAGTATTGTGTACTGTTTTGGTCCCCGTACAGAAGCAAAGATAAGCTTGCTATTGAGTGTGCAGAGAAGATTGACCTGACAGATCCTTGGGATGAAAACAAAGTGCTGGAAAAATTCAGACAGTCTGGCATCATCTATAGAGAGAGAAACATAGTTAATATCTCGAGTCCAGTATGATATTCTTCAGAACTGAAAAAGAGGTAGCGATGTGATGAGTTTTATGCTGTTTTAAAAAGGGGCAGGGTCGGGTGGAGCAAAAGGAAAGATCAGAGATAGGTTAGAGGGAAGGGGAGATCAAGTGACAACAAAATCATGGAACCAAGGGTAAAGTGTGTGGTCATGGTGTTAGTAAAGGAGTAATAGCAGAATAAAATAAAGCACTGACTTAAAACAGAACAAGAGAACAAGATTCAGACTGGCACTGGGGGGGAAAAAATTACAAAAACGGAGGACAGAGTTCATGGTCTCAAGTTGTTGAACTCTATGTTGAATCCAGAAGACTGTAAAGTGCCTAATCAGAAGATGAGGTGCTGTTCCTCAAACTTACTTTGGGCTGGAATATCATTTCCAACCTTGAGTTGAAATGAATTTTTTTTTAAAACGTTGTTTATGTTACAAATTTCCCAAGAAAAAAAACTTAACCGGACCTACTTGGAATTTTATTCTTAATGGAAATAAAACCAAGAAAATGCTGAAAATACTCAGCAGGTCAGGCAGTATCTGTGGAAAGAGAAAGTAAGTTAACATTTCAGATCTATGACCTTATATCAGAACTAGATAAAATTAGCAGTATAATGGGATTTAAGCGAGGACAGGTTTTCCCTTTTGCTTCCCCTCTCCAAACCACACTTTTCCCTGCCTTGCTTAAAACCTGTTACATCTCCAACTTTTTCCAGTTCTGATAAAAGGTTATCAACTTGAAACGTGAACTCTGTTTCTCCCTCCATGGATGCTGCCTGACCTGCAGACTATTCCCAGCACTTCTTGTTTTTTTTTTCAGATTTCCAGCATCCACACTATTTTGTCTTTTTTATATTTTATTTTTACGTTGGGGAATGGTAGCATAGTGACTATTTTAGTGGACTAGTAATCCAGAGCCACAAGTTCAAATTCCCACCATGGCAGCTAGAGAATTAGTGTATTCTATAGGCCACCAAATAGTGGGAAAGATGTCGGGAAACAAATTTGCAAGGAAATTATAGAGATTTGCAAAAACTGTACAGGAGTGATAATGGAAGTCTGGAGAATACTTGTGATATTTAGATGTGCTGGCTGTGGATTTTCCCTTTAAGGCCTTTCTGCAATACTCCTAGTGTGGCCAAAAATGTATAGCCTGAGGAAAATTAACAGTCTTGTGTGGAGGAGGAATAGATTTTGTCGATAGCTAGTCAGTCTCCGACTCCCACCTTTGGGGAGAGGTCACTTTATGAAGGTTAGGCAAAGCAGAAGGAAATTGCTGGCTTAAAAAAAAAACTTATGGCACTTTGAGTGAAGTATAATAGTTCCTTAGCATAAATATTTTTAAATTAATTCAACTTTTTTGTTAATAATTGAGATATGGATGACACTGGGAAGATATTATTTATTATGCACTGCTAGATGCACTAAGAACATTAAAAGTCAACTGCATAGTGTGGGACTTACATCTAAACCAGACTAAAGTAGACATGGCAGGACACTTCCTTTACAACAACATTTTATAGCCATTTTATTCTGACATCAGCCACAAACTACCAGACTACATTCACATCTTTCATACAAGGGCTTTGAACTCAAGGACTCTGGCTTGCTAGTCCATTGCCATATCCACTGAACTAGCTAATGTTGCTGATAAAATTGAGTAATTTATTATATGTACCAATCATAGTTCTTAGGAATTGTAGATGTACTGAGTTGATAAATTTGCTCAGGAGCGTACTCAAAGTAACTTTGACTCCTGATCTGAAGAATATGAATATTATGATTGTCAAGTGAAAAATTTGCAGTGCCAAAAGCTACCACAGTAAAAAATATAAAATTCCTAGGAACATAAAAAAGGTCAGTTAGTCTTTGAAAGGGAACTCATCCAAAAAGTTACTATATTATTATTGATTTACACATTCATGGTTCCTTAATGATTGCAATGAAATGATAATTGCTGTTTGATCTTTCAGCAGAATATGTCTGAACAAGATAGACTCATTTCAGACTACTGGGTGAAACAGGTTCAACAAAGCTGAAATAATGGAGACTTTGGAGCAAGATCAAATACTGTTTGAAAATCAGTACCACGAAGAGCTTTTGACCTTAAAGAACTCATGTAGGCAGAGACTGCTGATGCTAGGCAAGCACTACAAGCAACAGAAGAATATGTGTAACATGCAGCATAAGGATAACATGAAAAGTTTGGGACTCACGGAGGAACTAGACAAGTTTTTCATGATTAATGAAGGAAGAACTCCTGTGATGAATAGTCCCTGCAAGTTGCATTCATCTGGGTGAGTCTGTTGTGGTCAAAGTAGATAAATCCATCTTGGGTTATTTGCCCCTCAATTCCCATACACATTAATTTAGTCCCCCTGTTCACTTTTGGTGCTTCAAGAACAACAACTTACATTTATATAATGCTTTTATCATAGGTAAACATCCCAATGCACTTAACAAGAGCATTATCAATAAAAACATTTTTAGCCACAAAGAAGATATCAGGACAGCTTGACCAAAGAGATGGGTTTTAGGCAGGACCTTAAAGGAGGAGGGAGAGAGGTGGAAATATTTGGCGATGGAATTACAGAACTTAGGGCCCAGGCAGCCAAAAGCATAGTTGCCAGTGGTGGAGTGATTAAAATCAGGGATGCACAGAGTTAATAATTCAGTTAAAATTGGCAATCTTGGAGCCATTAACGTTGCTGTTAAACTCTGAAGCAAAATATTTTTCGCTAAAGCTGACCTCAGATGGAATTGTTGATGTAGTGCTTTGGAATCTTATGACCTGTGCCATTGAATGGATGGATGTGGGTTTGTACTCATGAATTGTGGCCATGTACCCATTTCTCATGTGACAGCATGTGGGAATTTCAGCAAATGTTTACAAACAGCACAGAGAATTGACATAAAGTGTCACTGGGTGCTTTTAATCTAAGATTCCCTTGTTAACAGTAATTGTCTCTTATATACTGAAAAATAAACTTTGCAAGTTTATTTTATCTGTATTCCCTCGCCATCGCCTTATCTCTAATTGTACTTCAGCCAGAGCAGTAAGGGAAATTGGACCCGAAACCTGCCTGCAGTAAATGATAATGCAGTTTAGTAATAAATAAATGAGAGGCAAGCAGGACAACTCTTTTCTTCTCCGCCGATGCTGCCAGACCTGCTGAGTTTTTCCAGGTAATTCTGTTTTTGTTTCAGTTTTCTCTATGTCCTTCAGCACACTCTGCCTAGGATTTGCAAACTGGGAATTCTTTCAGACTCCACTACTATTCCAAATTGTATGATACCAAATGCACAGTACTCATCATACTTATATAGTTTGGGTTATATATACCAGTGTCAAACACTGGCCATTTTATTCATTTTTTTAATCTTACACTCAGCTATTATTATTTTTGTCAGAAACACAATGGTGAGAAATTCCTACTCTGCGAAAGAACTCTGCAGTTTAACTGATTCAGAGTTGAATGCTAAAAAGGATCATTTACAGCTGAAGAAGTCCAGCAGACCTAAGAGCGCTACTTCAGATTGGATCTTGCAGTTTACAGGTGAAACATTTCCCAAATGTATTAATAACACCATGTGGTTCAGAAACTATTTTTGGTTGAAGAACTCCTTTCCCACTAGTAATCACAGACCCATCTAAATTATACTGTATAATACTCATAATATGAAAGTGCTGCATGTAAAGAGTGATTTAGAATTGCTTTTGGGAAAACAGGTATTTTGTTCTGCACTTCAGCTCCTCCTTGCACGCTCCCCTGTTACTGAGTCAGCAGACCCACCCTGCATTGCATGTGTGCCAGCCACTCTTCACTCCTGCCTCCCAGCTTGCACTTTCATAATATTTCACAAACCTCAGGAAAGTCTCCACTTGGATGCCCAAGGTCTGATGACCTCAGCTTGGGAATTATTGAACTACACAAAAACCAAGCTTTCCATAGCAAACAAAATATTTGCTATCAGAAGGAGAAATTTATTAAGAGTCACATATCAAAAAACATGGTGGTGGTGGTGGTGGGGGTGGGGATGGGGTGGTGGTGGTGGTGTTGGGGGTTGGGGGGGGTGTATTTTATGTCTAAACATCTTTTAGCATTGTGCCAAAGCCTCCAGTAGCTCTTCTGCAATTAACAGTAGGGAAAGGAGAATTATTACTACCTGCACAAAAGTTAAAGTAAAGAAAGATTTCTGGGGCTGGATTTTCCTTCGCAATGCCATCTAAAATAAGGTGTCTTCTAAATTTATTATTTCATAGTATGTGGGCATTAGAGGCAAGGCCAGCTTTTGATGCCCATCCCTAATTGCCCTAGTACAAGTAACTTGCTAGGTCATTTCAGAGGGCAGTTAAAGTCAACCACATTGCTATGGGTCTGGAGTTCTATGTAGGCCAGACCAGATAAATTTAGCAGATTTAGTAAACCAGATGGGTTTTACAACAATTGATGATAGTTGTCATGGTTACTATTACTTAGACTAGCTTTATATTCTAGGTTTATTAATTGAATTTAAATTCCACCAGCAGCCATGTCAAATTTGAACCTGTGTCCCAAAGCATTAGCTTGGGCCTCTGGATTACTAATCCAGTGACATTATCATTATACCACCATCTGTCCACCATCACAGAATCACAGTGCAGAAGAGGCCTTTTGGCCCATCGTGTCTGCACCGACACGTGAGAAACATCTGATCTATCTACCTAATCCCATTCACTAGCACTTGGCCCATAGCCTTGAATGTTATGACGTGCCAAGTGCTCATCCAGGTACTTTTTAAAGGATGTGAGGCAACCCGCCTCCACCACCCTCCCGGCAGCGCATTCCAGACCATCACCACTCTTTGTGTAAAAAATATTTTTCCACACATCCCCCCTATACCTCCTGCACCTCACCTTGAACTTATGCCCCCTTGTGACTGACCCTTCAACTAAGGGGAACAACTGCTCCCTATCCACCCTGTCCATGCCCCTCATAATCTTGTACACCTCAATCAGGTCGCCCCTCAGTCTTCTCTGCTCCAACGAAAGCAACCCAAGTCTATCCAACCTCTCTTCATAACTTAAATGTTTCATCCCAGGCAACATCCTGGTGAATCTCCTCTGCACCCACTCCAGTGCAATCACTTCCTTCCTATAATGTGGCGACCAGAACTGCACACAGTACTCCAGCTGTGGCCTCACCAAGGCTCTATACAACTCCAATATGACCTCCCTATTTTTGTAACCTACGCCTCGATTGATAAAGACAAGTGTCCCATATGCCTTTTTCACCACCCCACTAACATCCCCCTCTGCCTTCAGAGATCTATGGACACACACCAAGGTCCCTTTGTTCCTCAGAACTTCCTAGTGTCATGCCGTTGAATAAATACTTCCTTGTCAAATTACTCCTTCCAAAGTGTATCACCTCTCACTTTTCAGGGTTAAATTCCATCTGCCCATTTGACCATCCCATCTATATCTTCCTGTAGCCCAGGACACTCAACCTCACAGTTAACCATCCAGCCAATCTGTGTGTCATCCGCAAACTTACTAATCCTACCCCCCACATAGTCATCTATGTCGTTTATATAAATGACAAATAATAGGGGACCGAGCACAGATCCCTGCAGTACGCCACTGGACACTGGCTTCCAGTCACGAAAGCATCCTTCTGTCATCACCCTCTGCCTCCTACAACTAAGTCAATTTTGAATCCACCTTATCAAATTACCCTGTATCCCATGTGTATTTGCCTTCTTTATAAGTCTCCCATGTGGGACCTTGTCAAAGGCTTTCCTGAAATCCATATAAACTACAACTGCACTACCCTCATCTACACACCTGGTCTCCGCCTCAACAAATTCAATCAAATTTGTTAGGCATGACCTCCCTCTGACAAAGCCATGCTGACTATCCCTGATCAAACCTTGCCTCTCCAAGTGGAGATAGATACTCTCCTTCAGAACTTTCTCCAATAGTTTCCCTACCACTGACGTGAGACTCACTGGCCTGTAGTTCCCTGGCTTCTCTCTATAACCCTTCTTAAATAGCGGAACCACATTAGCTGTTCTCCAATCCTCTGGCACCTCCCTCGTGGCCAAAGACGACTTAAAAATTTGGGTCAGAGCCCTTGCGATCTGCTCTCTTGTCTCCCTCAGCAGTCTGGGACACAAATCATTCTGACCTGGAGATTTGTCCACTTCTAAGCCTGCCAATGCCTCCAATACCTTGTCACTCCCTCTATCAGTTTGCCCAAGAACCTTGCAGTCTCTCTCCCTGAGTTCGATACCTTCATCCTCATTCTCTTGAGTGAAGACGGATGTGAAGTATTCATTCAACACTCTAGCGACATCCTCTGGCTCCACCCATAGATTGACCCCTTGGTCCCTTATGGGCCTTACTCTTTCCCTGGTTATCCTCTTTCCATTGATATACTTATAGAATATCTTGGGATTTTCCTTACTTTTACCAGCCAGAGCTTCCTCATATCCCCTCTGCTCTCCTAATTGCTTTTTTAAGCTCCACCCTGCGCTTTCTGTACTCCACTAATGCCTCTGCTGATTTGCTTCCCTTGTACCTGCTAAAAGCCTCTCTTTTCCTTCTCGTCGTAACTTGAATATCTCATGGTTCTCTGGGCTTATTACTCCTTCCTATCACCCTCGAGGGAACATGTTGAGCCTGAACCCTCCCCATTTCTTTTTTAAACACCCCCCACTGTTCCTCTGTAGATTTCCCCACAAGTAACTGTTCCCAGTCTACTTTGGCCAGATCCTGCCTTATTTTACTAAAGTCCACTCTCCCCCAATCCAAATCATTTTTTTGCAACTTGTCGATTTCTTTGTCCATAACAAACTTAAACTGTACCATGTTGTGGTTGCTATCGCTAAAATGCTCGCCCACCACCACCTCAGCCACCTGTCCGGCTTCATTCCCCAGAATTAGGTCCAGCAATGCAACGTCCCTTGTTGGGCCCTCTACATATTGACCTAAAAAGTTCTCCTGTACACATTTCAAGAAACCCACTCTATCCAAGCTCTTAACACTATGTCTATCCAAATTAATGTTGGGAAAGTCGAAATCACCTAATATAATTACCCTATTGTTTTTGTTTTCACACACCTCCACAAATTGTGCACATATTTGCTCCTCAATTTCCTGCTGACTACCTGGGGGTCTATAATAAACGCCTAACAATGTGGCTGCCCCTTTTTTATTGCTAAGCTTTACACACAAAGCTTCATTCGATGCCCCCTCCAAGATATCATCTCTCCTTACTGCAGTAACTGACTCCCTAACTAATAATGCAACTCTTCCTCCTCTTTTACCCCATCCCCTGTCTCGCCTGAAGATTCTATATCCCGGAATGTTGAGCTGCTAATCCTGCCCTTCCCTCAACCACGTCTCAGTGATGGCTATTATATCACACTTCCACGTGTCAATCCTCACCCTTAACTCATCAGTTTTACCTGTAATACTCCTGGCATTAAATTAGAGGCCATCCAGCCTTGCCTTACTCCCTTGAAGCTTAATGCAGCTGCACTCCCTCTGACTTGATTGTTTTACTGTATTATGATGTGTCCCTATCCTGCTAACATTCTGTGTCCCCTCCCCCTGCCGAATTAATTTAAACTCCTCCCAACAACACAAGGATGTCAGTCCCGCTCTGGTTCAGATGTAAACCGTCCCTCTTGTACAGATCCCACCTTCCCCAGGAACGGTCCCAGTGATCCAGGAATCTAAAACCCTCCCTCCTGCACCAACTCTTAAGCCACATATTCATCTGCGCTATTCTCCTATTTCTGAGCTCGCTAGCACTTGGCACTGGGAGTAATCCAGAGATTACAACCCGAGAGGTCTTGCTTTTTAGTCTACTACCTAACTCCCTGAATTCTTGATGCAAGACCTCATCCCTCTTTCTACCTATGTCATTGGTACCAACATGTACCATGACCTCTGCCTTATCACCCTCCCCCTTCAGGATGCCCTGCAGCCGTTCAGTGACATCCTGGAGCCTGGCACCAGGGAGGCAACATACCATCCTGGAGTCACATTGACAGCCACAGTAGTGCCTATCTGTTCCCCTGACCAAAGAATCCCCTATTACTATTGCTCTTCCTCCCCTCCTGTACAGACAAGCTGCTTGTGGTGCCAGAAGGTTGGCTCTGTCCGCACTCCCTGGAGGAACCAGCACCCTCATCAGCCTCCAAAATGGAATGCCAATTTGCAAGCCGGACCCCAGGGGACTCCTGAACTACCTGCCTGTTTCTCTTGGACTGCCTAGTGGTCACTCATTCCCTTCCTTCCTCAAATCCCTTCATCTTCGGTGTGACCAACTCTCTAAACCTGCTATCCATGATGCTCTCAGACTCCCGGATGCTCCACAGTGTCCCCAGCCGCTGTCCCAGCTCTAGAACCCGAGCTTCCAGGAGCTGCAGCAGGACACACTATGTGCACATATGCTGGTCCCGGGCACTGGAAGTGGCTTCCCACATGGAGCACGAGGAGCACACCACAGCTTTGAGCACTCCTGCCATGACTTATCCCTTTAAATTAAACCTTTTAAGTCAATTACTCTAGGGCTTTTCTTTCCTGATCCTCATTACTGTAGAATATACAAACTATAAACCACAAAAAGACCTTAAACTATAAGCGATTAAAGTAGTAAAAATCTTACCCGCTACTTACCAGTGATTCTTTTCCCTTGTAGCGTCTACTGCTGCAGCAGGGCAACACCCACGTCTGAAGATTTCAGAGGTTGGATAGCAAGGAAAAAATGCAAAGAGCACCTCATCCCTTATGCACTGAATTCCCACTTTGCACCAAATTGCCAATACCCACTCTGGCTGTGCCCCACTCAGGATGTGCTCTCTCCCCTGTTCGTGTGCAAGCACACTGTAGTCATGATTGCAATAAAATGATAATTGCTGTATGAACTTTTAGCAGGATATTTCTGAACAGGACAGACAAGTGTGAAAGTGATGAAAAATGGGACAAAGTCAGTTAGTAAACCTTAATGTTACTTTCCAACCCCAAACTCAATTTCTTTCCCTCCAATTCTGCTGGGACAGTTATCAGCTGCTCATTCCCCGGCAGCCACATGCAAATACTGGCAGGGAAACGAAGTCTAGTAAGCTGCCTCATATGGGATTACATAGGAAATATGGCACAGAAACAGGCCATTTGGCCAATCCAGTCCATGCTGGTGTTTATACTCTGCTCGAGCCTCCTCCATCTTATCTCATCTAAATCTATCATCCTAACCATTAATTCCCTTCTTCCTCATATGCTTGTGTAGCTTCCCCTTAAATGCATTTATATATCCACTTCAACCACACCCTGTGGTAACAAGTTCCATATTCTCACCACTCGTTGGGTAAAGATTCTTCTGGACTCCCTATTGGATTTCTTGGTGACTATTTTATACTGATGACCTCTAGTTGTGCTCTTTCCCACAAAACAGAAACATTCTCTCCATTTACACTCTATCAAAACCTTTCATAATTTTAAAGGCCTCTATTTAGGTCACTCCTCTGCCTTTTTTTCAAGAAAAAAGAGACCCAGCCTGTCAGTCCTTTCCTAATATAAATACCCACACATTTCTGCTATAATTCTTGTAAATCTTATCTGCACTCTCTCCAGTGCCTCTATATCCTTTTACAATATGGTGACCAGAGCTGCATGCAGTATTCTAAGCTCTCGTCTAACCAAGGTTTGTTACAGGTTTAACATAACGTCTCTACTTTTTTTAGCTCTATCCCTCTAAAAATAAAGCCGAGTGCTTGTTTTTTTTTAATGACCTTGTTAACCTTTGGCATGACTTGTAGTGATTGGTGCATTTGTACTCTGAGATCCATTTGTTCCTCTACCTTTCAAGTCCCCTTCCCCAAAGGACTTGAACCTTCCAAGTAATAAGTAGTAGATATTGCCTTGATCTCCACCAGCCCTAGGAATGGCCAAGCGAAACATGGCAGTAGACCCTGAAATAGAATTGGGAAATCAGTTGTACATCAGTAATTTACAACTATTTTTTTCTTAATTCATTCATGGGATGTGAATGTCAAGGCAAGCATTTATTGCCCAGCCCATCCCTTGAGGTGGTAATAGTGAGCCCACTTCTTGAACAGCTGCAGTCCATGTAGGTATACCTATAGTTAGGAAGGGAGTTCCAGGTTTTTGACCTAGCAACAGTGAAGGAAGGCAGTATAGTTCCAAGTCAGGATGGTGTGTGGCTTGGAGGGGAACTTGCAGGTGGTGGTGTTTCTTAGCCCCTGTGCCTTTGTCCTCCTAGGTGGTGGAGGTCACGGGTTTGGAAGGAGCAGGCGAAGGAGGCTTTTTAAAAATTCAATCATGGGATGTGGCCAGCATTTATTGCCCATCCCTAATTGCCTTTGTTCAGAGTGCATGTAAGAGGGCATATTGCTGTGGGTCTGGAGTCACATCTTTGCCATATTAGGTATAAGTGAACCAGATGGATGTTTATAACAATCGGCAATGGTTTATGAATTGAAATTTCACCAGCTGCTGTGGGATTTGAACCTGGGTCCCCAGAGCATTACCCTGGGTCTCTGGGATACTAGTCAGTGACAATACCACTAAGCTACTGCCTTCCCAAGATGCAAGTTGGAAAGAGATGTTATCTTTATGACTCCTCATTGCTAGAGAGTTGTTATGTTATGGTTGTGGAAAAATATTTGAGTTTCAGCCACTGCCTTCAGGAAAGGAGGACAAATAAAGAAGAAAACTCGGGGTTGTGGTGGGGGGGGGAGACTATGCAATATTGAAATCAAGAGAACTACAAACTCTTCTGCTTTCACTGGAATAGCATTGAAGAACAAGCAGTCAACCACACCAACTTACCTCCAAGATGATTTGTCAACAGTGTTAAAACAAAGTTGGGGATGACAAAATGCTCACCCTGTGTAATAAGTGATAGACAGTGCAGTAATTACACAAACTCACAATTAATATTGGAAAGAGAGATCATAAGGGTGGCTGATGTGATTCACATTAGTTCAACAGGGACATTCTTATAATGGTTAGAGGGGGCATGATTTTGCATGTGACCTGTGTTATAGCTGACCTGGATGCATTTGATATCCGAAGTAGAAAGGTACTGCACTTCAGATAACATTCCTCACCTTGCTGGGCACAAAAATAATCAAAAGTCATAACTATAAGATAATCCCTTGGGAGGGGAATCTAGAACACGGGTCTAAGGATAAGGAGTCGATTATTTAGGACTGAGATAAGGGGAAATTTCTTCACTGAGTGTTGTCAATCTTTGGAATTCTGTACCCCAGAGGATGTGGATGTTCCATCATTGAGTATATTCAAGGCTGAGACAGACAGATTTTTGTGTTCTCAGGGAATCGAGGGAGATGAGGCATGGATGGAAAAGTGGCGTTGAGGCAGAAAATCATCCATGATCATTTTTGATTGGCTCCAGCTTCTATTTCTTCCGTTCTTATGTTCTTAAGTCTAATAAGAAATTCAGGACCAATTTCTTTACTTAGAGTAGTTAGAATGTGGAATTCGCTACCACATTGAATGTTTGAGGTGGACAGAATAGATGCATTTAAGGAAACACTAGATAAGTATGTGAGGGAGAAGGGGATAGAAGGATATGTTGATAGGGTGAGGTAAAGAAAGGTGGGTGAGTATAGACCAATTGGACCCAAATGGCTTGTTTCTATGCTGTAAATTCTAGGGAGAGAGAAATTGAACAGCTGGTGCTCTTCTATCGTTCATAGCAAAGACATTCAATGATTTATGGATGTTTTAAAACCCGGGGAAGAACTTGTGTAGTATCCGTCACTGTTTCATAACTCTACGTACGTACTTACTGAATTGTTTTGTGCAGTCCCTCAGCCATTCAACATGACGATGCGGGAAGGTCAAAAGAAGACTCAGCTTCTCAGATCCAGGTTATTGCTGGAAATAGAGAAGGATCTAGTGGAAAAACAGAAGGAGGAAGAAACAGAATGTCAGAAGAAATTCCGGGCTCTTCCTGTACCTGCTCATGTTTATTTGCAACTTTATGAAGAAATGAATGAACGGAACGAGGAAAGAAGAAAGAGAGAAAGAGAGAAGCGCAAAGAATTTCTGATGTCCACACAGAAACCGTTTAATTTTACTGAGAAGGAGGAAGAGAGGAAGGAGAAGCTGAAACTACAGCACAGTACAGCAGCACCAGAAACAGCAAAAACGGTCAAACAGATAAAGAAAATTCCTTGGTCCGTTCAAGATCCAACAGTAAGCAAGAAATTAAAAGGTAAGCTGAGTAACTGATTGCAATATGCATTTACAATGACTGGTCTACATTGTGGTGCAATATTCTGGTCATGCCACACCTCGGTAACCAAAACAGAAATCCCCATGGCACAGACCATCTCCAAATGGGATGGTAACCTGATCCTCCAGCACCTGCCTATGCAGCCATCAACTAAAAATAGGAGCTGTCTTGAGAGCAGGTAGTGACAGGAATGAGGGTACGGAACCTAATTATCTTTCTCTTTACGATTTTGTTTCTAGCCCTTGCTCCATCCCTCTCTCTTCCAGTATACAAGTTGGCTGAGATTGGAAATTTGCTGCAGAAACCTCAGGAACAAACCAACACACGTTGCCTATTACATACAGCTGCTGAATGTCCAACACAACATATTAGATAATTAATTATTAATAACCCTCTGCCAGAACCATGTGGCAATTAAAGGCATTCTTATCAGAGGTTTGGAACTGACTGAGCTGAAACCTGGGACAACGATCCCTAACAGAAGAGACCAGGCCTCTGCTTAAAATGCCCCAAAATAGTACAGCTGAGATTCCAATCGTGCAGTGTTGAGTTTGAATCTTTGCTTATCCTCTCCCTAGTACATCACATATTAATGCTACCAAGCATATTGCTAAGTATGTTTCTGTTAAAGTACATTTTTTTTCTATCTCTTTCTTAAAGAAGATGAACTGTTCAGAAAGATCCGGATACAGATGCGAGCTGCAGACTTGCTCAAAAGTGCTTCCTCACCTATAGATCTTCATCCTTACAAAAAAGAGCTGGCCAGATCAAGCTCGACAAAAACAAGACAGGAAAAGCTGGGATTCTTAGACGAAATACCAAAGTTCAAACCAAGGATAAATCCTGAAGTTCCAGATTATGCAAAACTCTATAAAGCATTTCAGAGAGAAGCAAGAAGAAAGCAACAGGTGAAGGAGACGACAAAATGTGTACCTTTTGAACTCCATACATCAAAGTTAGCACCACGGCGAAGTAAAACAAGTGAAGACATTGTTTCGAAGGTAAGTTTTTCACTGCAATGCCACTGGAGGACCCCGTCAAAGCTTGGTGTATAATGAGAATTAGTTCCAGCAGCCACATACATACCAAGAATCCCTATCTGGATACAGGGGGGTAGATCTTCATTTTCACTTATTGGGCTATAACCTGGCAGCACAGATTGCCCACCATTAGTGCTTGGTTTTCTAGCCTTTGTTTATGCCATTCTCCAGGGTTTCACCCAATCTTCTGCCAAAGTTACGGCAGAAGAGCAGGGAATCACCTTGGAAATTTTACCCTTGGGACTTTACTTACAGGTTATTCTTTCTAGGCAGTTCCTTGGGATCGACGATGACTTGATTTCACTGCGGTTCGATGGATTCAGAGATGGTTGATAAGTGCAATGTGTGGTCATGGTGCTTGAAAGGATGGGCAAATGGGTTGTTTGGAGGTTTGTGCACTCCCTCTGCCACCTAGATTCCACCTTTGCATGTTCCCGACAAAATCTTCCAATGTGTTAGGTACCTTCCTGGATGAGGTTTCTCCATTTTGGTTGGTCACAAGCCAGGGACTTCCATGAGTCAGTAGGGATGTTTGACTTTTTTGGAGATGCTTTGAGGACATCTCTAAAGCATTCCCACTGTCCTCTTGGGAGTCTCCTGCTGCACCCAAGTTCCAAGTAGAATAGTTGCTTTGGGAGTTGGGAGTTTGGCGTCAGGCATACAAACGACACGTCCCGCCCAGCGGACCTGATTTTAAGTGATTAGCACCTCAATGCTGGGTAAGTTGATTTGGAGAGGGCACTAATGTTGCACTTTCTTGACAGCAGATTTGGAGAATCTTGTGAAGGCACCACTAGTGATACTTCACCAGTGCTGTGAGGTGTCTGCTTACAGGTAATCACGTGTGGAAAGAATATACCTACATCATTCCAGACTACAAATGTACATAGAGCTGGCTGTAGGATGCAAGTCTGGTGAGAAAATTTGTGCAAGTCACTGAAATACTCCAGACTGAAAGTAAGAAACAGAGTTTGTATTTTTTAAACTTAAAATGTAAACTGTCTGGCAGCTCCATAGCTCAGAGGCTAAGTGCACTGCCTGATGTGGTTTCTGAGGCCTGTGGAAGGTGCTAGGTTCAATGTAGGACTTGTACTGTGTTAGCTATTTATGGTTGGAGTGAAACTATTAATACCAAAATTGACCTTGTGGGTCAGACAATCAGATTTCTACACGGTAAATCAGGTGAGTACAGCATGGATAAGGAACCCAGGACTCATTAGCATCATTTCAAAGCTGTAATGAGCGCCAGCTCCTCATTATCGAGAGTCTTGAGCAGCAGTTGCATAACTCCAGTGTGAAAAAACAGAAACAAACTTGGGTCAATGATCCTGGCATGAAGGAAGGCAAAATCTCTAGCAACACCGACTAACCCCCCCAGGACTGGTAGTATCTGTGCATTTGGTGAAAAATGTTCCCTATATTCCAGTATTCTCTTCACCACACCCTATCACCCTTGTATGCAGTCTGAGTACAAATTTGCTTGATCCATATCAATATTTTTATATGATTCTGTTGTGTTATTCGCATGGCTTTATTCAAATGATCAGATGATTCAGAGTTTATTAATGCAAAAAATAATTTTGAGTTATCAGGAGAAAACTCTGTAATCAAATATTGGGGTTCAGATGGTGGCTATAACGTTAATTGAAGCTCTTAATTCAGATTGTATACTTGTGGCTCCTTTTGGATTAAACAACATTCATTTAACTGCACTTAATTATCCAACTTTAGTGCAAGTGCAATAATTTGCCCCTTTTTCTTATTAAAAATGGTTACTTCCTTATAAAAATCTTGTATTAAACAACTATGGGTATTGCATAACACTTTTCAAGCATAAAGTGCATACTTTGCTGTCGCATTAACAGGATTCTCATAAGAAGGTAAACACTCGGTTGACTAGAAGCAATTCTTTCGGTGGCATTCATTCACTATCTTCTGATACGCTTCCCACCTATACAACAGATGCTGCAAGAAAAAGGCAATCAGCTGTCAGGTAAAACAAAATTGGAAGTTAAGCATAAACCGTCATAATAGATGCGACCATGCTTTCTTTTTCAATGCATTGAAAATAAATTTACCAAATGATGGAGTGTGAAATCTGCCTCAGAATTTTTTTTTATTATTCATTCATGGAATGTTGCCGTTGTGGCAAGGCCAGCATTTATTGCTATCCCTCATTGCTCTTGAGAAGGTATTGATGAGCTTCCTTCTAGAATACAACTAAGTAATTTGCTAAGCCATAAGACACAGGAGCAGAAATAGGCTATACTACCCGAGTCTGCTCCGCCATTCAATGAGATCATGGCTGATCTGATAATCCTTAATTCCACTTTCCTGCCTTTTCCCCATAATCCTTGATTCCCTTAAAAATCTGTCTATCACAGCCTTGAATATACTTAACGACCCAGCTTCTACAGCCCTCGGCAGTAAAGAATTCCACAGATTCATTACCCTCTGAGATGAATTTCCTCCCCAGCTCTGCCTTAAATGGGCAACCCCTTTCTCTGAGATTATGCCCTCTAGTCCTAGACTCTCCCAAAAGAAACAGCCTCTCAGCATCTACCCTGTCAAGACCCCTTAGAATCTTATATGTTTCAATAAGGTCGCATCTCATTTTTCTAAACTCCAATGAGTACAGTCCCATCCGACTCAACATCTTCTCATAAGAAAATCCCTCCATACCTGGCGTCAACCTAGTGAACCTTCTCTGGACTGCCTCCAATGCCAGTATATTTTTCCTTAGTCAAGGGAACCAAAACTGTTCACAGTATTCTAGATGTAGTCGAATTAGTGCCTTGTATAGTTTTAGCAATGACTTCCCTATTTTTATACTCCATTCCCTTTGAAATAAAGGCCAACATTCCATTTGCCTTCCTTATTACCTGTTGAACTTGTATGCTAGCTTTTTGTGATTCATGCAAGAGGACCCCCAAATCCGTCTGTGCTGCATCTTTCTACAGTCTTTCTCCATTTAAGTAATATTCAGCTCCTCTATTCTTCCTGCCAAAGTGGATAACCTCACATTTTCCCACATTATATTCCATCTGCCAAGTTTTTGCCCACTCACTTAACCTGTCTCCTTCTGTAGACTCATTGTGTCACCCTCACCACTTGTCTTCCCACTTATTTTTGTGTCATCTGCAAACTTGGCGATAGTACATTCACTTCCCTCATCCAAGTCAATAAATATTATAAATAATTGTGGCCTGAGCACTGATTCCTGTGGCACTCCACTAATCACAGGTTGCCATCCTGAAAATGCCCCCCTTATCCCAACTCTCTGTCTTCTATTAGTTAGCCAATCCTCTATCCATGCTAATATACTACCCCCAAGCATGGGCTTTTATCTTATTAAGTAGCCTCATGTGCGTTACCTTATCGAACGCCTTTTGGAAATCCAAATATTACATCCACTGGTTCCCCTTTATCTATCCTGCTTGTTACCTCCTAAAAGAATTCTAATAAATTTGTCAGCCATGATTTCCCCGTCATGAAGCCATACTGACTCTGCTTGAATATATTATTTATTTCTAAATGCTCTGCTATTACATCTTTATAATAGACTAATATTTTCCCAATGACAGATGTTAAGCTAACTGGCCTATAGTTACCTGATTTTTTGTCTCCCTCCCTTTTTGAATAAGGGTGTTACATAGGCAGTTTTCCAATCCTCTGGGACTTTGCCAGAATCTAAGGATTCTTGGAAGATTACTATCAGTGCATCCATTATCTTTGTAGCTATTTCCTTTAATATCCTAGGATACAATGCATCAGGTCCAGGGGACTTATCAACCTTTAGCCCCATTAGTTTCTCTAGTACTTTTTCTCTAGTGATAGTAATTGATTTATTTCCTGCGCCCGCTTTTGCCCATTGATTATTTAGTATTTTGGAATGCTATTAGTGTCTTCTATCGTGAAGACTGATGCAAAGTATTTATTGAACTCCTCTGCCATTTCCTGGTTCCCCATTATTATTTCCCCAACCTCATCTCTAAGGGGCCGTTGGCCTCTCTCTTCCTTTTTATAAACTTAAAGAGGCTCTTACTGTCCGTTTTTATATTACTTGGTAGTTTACCCTCAAAGTTTATTTTCCCCCTTTTTATTATTATTTTGGTCATCTTTTGTTGGTTTTTAAAACTTTCTCAATCCTCTGGCTTACCAGTAATCTTTACCACATTGTATGTTTTTTCTTTCAATTTGATACTATCCTTAACTTCCTTGGTTAACCATGGTTGGTTTATCTCCTTCCTAGAACCCTTCTTCCTCACTGGGATATATCTTTGTTGTCTTAAACCGTCTGCCATTGTTCATCAGCTGCCTTTTCTGCTATTCTGCCAAACTCCTTTCCCAGTCCATTCTAGCCAACTCTGCCCTCATTCCTTTGTAATTACCCTTATTTAAGGTCAGCACAGTTGTTTCTGACCCAAGTTTCTCACTCTCAAACTAAATGTTAAATTCTACCATGTTATGGTCACTGTTTCCTAGGGGATCTTTTACTCTGAGATCATTTATTAAACCTGCCTCATTACACATTACCAGATCCAAAATAGCCTGATCCCTGGTTGGATCCACAACATATTGTTCTAGGGAATTGTCCTGAATACACTCTATGAATTATTGCTCGTGGCTACTTGTGCCAATTTGATTTTCCCAATCTACATGAATATTAAAGAATGATTAATGTACTGCTTTTTTACATGCCCTCATTATCTCCTGATTTATTCTGTCCTATAGATTAGCTACTGTTGTGGGAGTAGTCTATAAACCCCCTAAGTGTTTTCCCCTTGTTCTTTCTTACCTCCACCCATATGGATTCCACATCTTCCGATCCAAGATTATTTGTTGCTATCATATTTATTTCATCTTGTACTAACAAAGCTACCCCACCACCCTTTCCTTCCTGCTTATCCTTTCAAAAAGTCACATATCTCTGAATATTTAGTTCCCAGCTTTGATCTCCTTGTAACCATGTCTCTGTAACAGCTATAAGATCATACCCATTAACCTCCATTTGTGCCTTTAATTCATTTATTTTGTTCCAAATACACATACATTTAAATAAAGAGCCATTAATTTTGCCATTTTACAATTTTTTCCCCTTTTATGATTGTCTTTTTATGATTTTTTTCCCTTTGACCCTATTTGCTGTTGTCTGTCCCTTCCTGTCACACGCTGGGTATCATTACCTAAATAGCTGCCCTGCAAGCTGCCATATCATTTTGATTTGTAAGCCTACGTATCCCGTCTCCAGAACATTCCCCCTGCTCTATTTAGTTTAAAGCCCTCTCTACAACCCTAGTTATTCAATTCACCAGGACACTGGTCCCAGCATGGTTCAAGTGAAGCCCATACCACCAGAACAGCTCCCTTCTACCCCAGTACTGGTGCCAGTGCCCAATGAACTGAAACCCATTCCTCCCACACCAAACTTTGAGCCAAGCATTTCACGCCTTAACTTTATTTACCCTGTGCCAGTTTGCCCATGGCTCAGGTAGTAATCCATTTCAGAAGGCAGCTAAGAGTCAACCACATTGCTGTGGGTTTGGAGTCACATATAGGCCAGACCAGTTAACAACGGCAGATTTTCTTTCCTAATGGACATTTGAACCAGATAGTTTTTTTTTAACAACAACCCAATAGTTCATTTTCTGGAGAATTCATCATTAATGATACTAATGATGCTGGGATCCTGGGCTTTATAAGTAGGAGCAGAGAGTACAAAAGCAAGGAAGTTATGATAAACCTGTATAAAACACTCATTTGGCTTCAACTGGAGTGCTGTGTCCAGGAAGGGTGTGAAAGCATTAGGGAGGCTGCAGAAGAGATTTTAAGAAAAAAATTCCAGAGATGAAGAACATCATTGCATGGATAGATTGGAAAAGCTGGGGCTGTCCTCCTTAGAGAAGGGAAGATTAAGAGGAAATTTGATAGAGATGTTCAAAATTATCAGGGGTCTGGATAGATAGGTAAGGAGAAATTTTCCCATTGGCAGAAGGATCAAGAACCAGAGGGCACTGTTTTAAGGTGACTAGCAAAAGAAGCAACAGCAACATGAGAAAAATCTTTCTTAAGCAAGGAGTGGTTAGGATCTGGAATCCAGGACCTGAGAGTGGTGAAGGCAGATTCCATTGAAGTCTTAAAAAGAGAATTATCTGGAAAGAAAAAAATTGGCAGGGCTATAGGGAATATAATGGGATAGGTGAGTTGTTCTTGCAGAGAGCCAGCACAGACATGATGGGCCATGGTGGGATATAAGTTAACAGGAAGCAAAGAGTAGGCATACATGGGTCATTTTCAGGTTGGCAGGATGTAAGGAATCAACGGGGGCCTCAACTATTTAAATATCAAATATCAATGATTTGGATGAAGAGACTGAATGTATAGTTGCTAAGTTTGCTGATGACACAAAGATAGGTAGGAAAGTAAGTTATCAATGGGACATAAGAAATCTGCAAAGGGATATAGCTAGGTTAATGACTGGGCAAAAAATTGGCCGATGGAGTATAATATGGGGAAATGTGAAATTGCCCACTTTAGCAGGAACAATAGAAAATCAGCATATTACCTAAATGAAGAGAGATTTCAGAACTCTTGAGGTATAGAGGGATTTGGGTGTCATGGTACATGAATCACAAAAAAAATTAGTATGCAGGTACAGCAAATGATTAGGAAAGCAAATGGAATTGTTGTTTATTAACCCGAGGGGAAAGGTTGGATAGGCTGGGCCTGTATCCATCGGAGTTTGGAAGAATAAGAGTGATCTTAATGAAACATGCAAGATCCTGAGGGGATTTGACAAAGTGGATGCTGAGAGGATGTATTCCCTTGTGGGAGAGACCACAACTAGGGCAAAAGAGGTCTTCCATTTAAGACAGTGAGGAGAATTTATTTCCCTCAGAGGGTCATGAGACTATGGAACTCTTTTCCCCAGAAAGTGGCAGAGGCAGGGTCATTGAATAGATTCTTGACTAACAAGGGCACCAAAGAGTATAGGAGGTAGGCAGGAAAGTGGCATGAGGTCACAATTAGATCAGCTATGATCTTATTGAATGGCGGAGCAGGCTCAAGGGGCTGAATGGCCTTCTCCTGCTCCTAGTTCGTATGCTTAAATCAAAAAGAGCAGTAGCTCAAATACTGACGCATGCGGCACACTTCCTTCCATTCTTAAAAAAACAATTGCTCATCACAATTGCAAAAGATTGTGGTGTCTGGAAATCTGAAATAAAATCAAGAATGCTGGAAATACACAACAGGTCAGGCAGCATCTGTGGAGAGAGAATCAGAGTTAATGTTTCAGATCAATGACTTTTCATCAGAACTAATGGGTTCAAATATGGAGTTATGGGCGAGATGGGCACAGATTTTTTGGAGATGAAGTGGAAATTGGGGATGGACCTGAGCTGACTGAGTATTCTTAGCATATTTTGTTTATAATGCAAATTCCAGCATGCACAGTATTTTACCTTTGTGTTGGGGATGGCCGCTGTACTTTGTAGGGCAGAGGGCTCAATGATGAGTTTCCTTTGAAGGAAGGTGCTGACTGCAAATTAGAAGGGGAGCAGGACAGTACCTGAGGGGAAGGAACAGGTAACAATATTAGTTAATATGAGACAGGAAGGAAAGTTGGGTGGTCAGCTGTTTGGTGAAAATAGATTTGAGGGAACAAGAAGTGGGTCTCCTAAACTAGAGAAGCTGGGAGAGAACTAACAACTTATGCTAGTATAACAGGCAACATCAGTAGTGATGGTTCGTATAGCAACAAATAACACCTACACTTAAATAGCAGCCAAACATATATCACACTTATCAAACATTCAACAACAACTTACACTTACCTGGCAGTCAACAAGAGCTTGCATTTAGAGCAACTTATAGTATCCATCAACAATTTATACATATTTGCAAAATTCCCAACAACTTAGACTTACATTGCCAGAAACAACAACAGCAAGTTAAACTTCTATTACTGCCAACAAGTGAATTACATAGGAGCCAAATACAACTTGCACTTAGGAAAATTCCAACAATAACTTACTCTCGCATGACAGCCAACAACAGTTCACATTTATATATCAGCCAACTACAACAGCAGCCAACAACTTAAACTTAGATATCAGCTTACAACTTAACACTTGTACAGCAACCAAACATAACTATACTGATGTAGCACCTTTCCTAGCATAAATGGCCCACCATACTTTCCAGGATTTTAGAGAGCACCAAGAAGGAAATGGGAGAGGTTCCAGGAGATGATTAGAGGCGCAATGGAAGCTGCAAGTTTTGAGGAGGATTTTGAAGGTAGAATGTGCAGTGGAGAGATTTAGGAATAGAGTTCTAGTGGTCACTGTTTTAAAATTAGGGCTGCCCTTTTAGGACAGAGATGAGGAGAAATTTTTTCTGAGGGTTGTGCGACTTTGGATCTCTCTGCCTCGGAATATTTTTAAGGCAGAGGTAGATAGATTCTTGTTAGGCAAAGGAATCAAAGGTTATCTGGGGTAAATGGGAATGTGGAATTTGAAACAAGATCAGCCATGATCTTATTGAATGGTGGAGCAGGCTTGAGGGGCCGAATGGTCTACTCCTGTTCCTGTTTCTTATGCTTATGTAAGCCTTAATGGCAGAAGTTTCCCTCTCCTAAGGGTGAACTGTGATAATAGACCAAAATCAGAAGAGTGGCATGTGCAGGCTGAGTATAGGACTAAAAAAAGTGATAGAGGTCAGGTGGAATGGGGCCATGAAGGCATCTAAAAACATGAATAATGATAAAGTTAGTGAATCATTGCAGATTGGCAAAGGACAGGAATGATAGGTGGGTGAGACATGGGATAGCATACCATTGGCAGAGTGTTAGATAAATTGAGTTTCTACATGGTGGATCTCGGGAGGCAAGTGCAGAGCACTGGAGAAATGGAGCCTTGAGTTGCCAAAGATGTGATTGGCACTGTCTGTGACAGTGAGCTGAGTTAGCTACATAGGTGATGGTATCGAGGTGCACATAATAGTCTTGGTGACTGGATGTGATAGATTTGAAGCTCAACTCAGCTGGGAGTCAAACAGGATACCGATGTTGTGCACCAGCCTAAGTGAGCAGTCAGGAAGGGGAATAGAATTGATACCTCAGGCGCTATGTGGGGTAATTTTAACTTCCCTAAAAAAGGTGGGTTTGGGTCACCTGAAAAGTTAAAATTTTAAAGATTTCAAAACCTGACAAACCCGCCAACTTGCAGTTTTAATGGAGACAGGGCGAAGGTGGGCGACCAAAAAACTCCCGGGGCGGATCAGTTGGTAAAACTTTTTAAGGAGACTGCGTGCCTCCATTTTAACAATTTTTTAAATTTTAAATTGGGTTTTCCTGACAGGTAAACAGAGGCAAGAAAGGTTGGATATCAGGTAAGTGCTTTTCCAGCACTGCTTATGGGCCAGGAGGAGCAGGAGATTTTTATCTCAGTTGAATAACCTGTAAATTCATGATCTGTCTGACCCTGTCTCCTTCCCACCTACACTATATCTGACCCCTGATCTCAGCACCCCTGCCTCCCCTGGCACGATGAGACCCTCCCAACCCAACCACCATTGCAATCCCCAAATAGCAATTTTTCCAACTCCCAACAGTGATCTCTCCCACCCTCAGTAGATCCTGTGACAGCAATCCCTTCCTACCTGTTCCTCCATTCTATCCTTCTGATGCAGAGTTTTGCCCCCAAAAACCAACTTGTCAGGCAGGCTTGATGTTGTGTGGGAACCTAAAGAAAAAAAAATACAAAAGACATCTGTCTTCCAGGTTTCCCCACAAATAATTCCTCCCCCCCAACACCCCCATCCCCAGTTCTGAACGTGCAGGCCCGTAAATATCAAGGCCTATCTTTCTGGTTTTTGCTCTGGTTTCTATTTGTTGATATTGAGCTAGAGATAGTACTAGTTCATCCAGGACAAATCAAGGAATCATGCTAGATAAAAAGTGGCATTTTAACTGGAGACTGGAGGTTAAATAGCACATCCGTGCTCTTGATGCAGAAACAGCGTGTAGCATGCAAAAAAAAAATAGTGCCACATAAGCAAATTAATAGTTATGTATTTATCCATTATTTGCTCTGCATCTCCATTCTGTTGTGCTCATTCTTTCAGCTATTTAGGCTAAAATCTGATAAAACTAACATGGAAAATGGCTGGCAGAAAGGACAAGAATGACAAGTCCACCTTTGGGTCAGCCCACAATCGGTGAGCACCAGGAAAATTAGTGTTTTATAGTTGTTTGAATAGGTGATATGATTTTATCCCATAGAAAATCCCTGGAAAAACGGGATAAACAGGAACTAGAGAAAGCTCAATGGATGGAGAAGTACAAGGTGAACACCCATGACATGAGCAAAACATTACTGATGCGGGCTAAAGCTATGGATCCTCATCAAAGTCTAGCAGAGACCTACAAAAAAACATTGCAGGAGTATAGGTTTGTTTGATTCTTGCTATACCACTTTTCAGCTATATAGAAATAAAGATGTCTTGCAATATCAATAACATATAATAAAATGGCTTATCTACTATGTATGCTTAATGGTAATTAGACATGATTTATATAATCTCTGTTCAGTTGGATGTTAAAAATCGCATGGCATTATTTCAGACACAAGCAAGTCTCTGTCAACCAACACCAAAGACAGATTAACTGCTCCTTCGTCTCACTTGTAGTTTTTGAAACCTTGGTGTCCCCAAATTCCAATTAATCAGTTGTCCTTTCATTTTCAGGCAGAGAGATCTCAAGAGGAAGAAAGAGTACAAGAGGGAACTGGAGGAGATGAAGAGGCGAGTCCGCAGCAGACCCTACCTCTTTGAACAAGTCACTCAGGTGAGGAATTAAATGGTTGAGAGTAATAAAGCACAGAGCTACAAATACAAAAGCCAAATACTGCCGATGCTGGAAATCTGAAATAAAAAGCAGTGTGTTCTGGAAATACTCAGAAGGTTATGCAGCACCTGTGGAGAGAGAAACAGAGTTAATATTTCAGATCAATAACCTGTTAAGAGGATACTGGAAGTATGGCCACATGATTTGACCATCACCAGTAAAATATTAAACAAGGAAGCCAATACATTCAGGAAGGAAAAGGAGAGAGAATTAAACAGAAGATTGAAAATTATTTAAATTTAATATCTCCATGGGCAGAATTTTCTGCCTGTCGGGCGGGTGGGCCTGACCCAATCTCCGGCAGGTGGGGAGTCGATCCCCGCCAGAGAAGTGGGCCACACTGCCATTTTGCGTGGGTGGGCCGGTTAAGGCCCGCCCAGCGTGTTGTCCAGCGGGAAGCGCTATGCGCTTCCTCTGCGGGCAGGGGGGTTCCCTAAAAGCGAAAGTTCACTCTTTCGCGCATGCGGATGAAAGTACGCACATCTCCTTGAGGCTAAGTGCAGCCTCAGGGAGATTGCTTCCACGTTGAAAAATATTAAAAATAGAAAAAAAAATTCCCTTACATGTCCCCCTCATGAGGACATGTTCATAATTTACACAATAACTTTATTAAAATTTTTAAAACCCTGCATGAAACCTCATCCCGCCGCTGGATGAGGTTTCATGTTTTCTCTATTCGCCACCGGGGCTCCTGGCCTGCCTACCAACCTTAAGGTTGGACGGGCAGGTCCTTTAATTGTTTAAATGATCCTGTCAGTGGCCTCAATTGGCCATTGACAGGTCAATGGGCCCGCAGCTAATTTTGCTGCGCCCCTGCCTTCCTGAAAATTTAAGTGGGGCGGGATGACGTCAGGAGTTCCGCTCGACATCATCCCGCGTTATTTTACACGTCGCCAAGCGGGCCCCATCCCCTGCTCACCGACGATAAAATTCTGCCCCATGTGAAAGAGTGCAACATAGAAATCCACTTAGCAGTATAAATGTTCATTTTTTCTTCAGAAAAATGCTGCATCAGAAGCTGAGAGACGATTTCGTGAAAGGTTGCGGCAAGCTGGGGTGGATGAAGAATTTGTCCAGAACAAAGGAAGAAATGCAGAGGATATTCCTCTCTCAATATCCAACGATGAAGACAATAGCTTTGGCAGTGAATACAGGTAGAGCGATTTGTGACATATATATTAGAGGTATTGGGCTATTACAGGGCGCTGGCAAAAGAAAACTGAATTGTGAATTACTATCACATAATAAATAAATCTCATCACTGGGAAGGTAATGGTGGGGGATTGGGGGGGGCCTTCACATGACAGTTGAAATAAATGGTAGGAGATGCTCAGCAATTTTGCTATTTCCCAGCTTTTCTTTTGACATTCAGAGCTGTCACGTATCATTCCCCCTTGCACCCATAACTAAGGTCAAATGCTCCTTGGTGTAAGAGAACAAAACAGTAGGTCTCAGATTATATCCTGTCAGATAGAGGATTGTACACTTTCTTTTTCAAGATTTCAAAGATGGGGAGGATAGAAAGGGATGCATGGCATATCCACCGGGGTTCCCTAGCGGGAGATCAACAGAAACCCTGGAGAAAGTGTTACCAGTTAAAAGGCTGTTTACGTCATTTCTTGTGGGTTTCCAACTAAAGTCACAGCAGGAGATCAGAAGAACTCCACTGAAGCTCAGGGCCAGTGTTTTCAATATAAAGTACCCCACACCATTTACACAGCATATCCTTCTCCATTAAATCTAGTCTGAAGAGTAGGACACTGGCTCTTTATGGCATATTATGGGTTCCTGATGGTACTCTGGCTATTTGGGAGGTATGGGAAGATAAGGGGCTAGTAACCAAAAGAGAGAATTTTTGTGAGGTATGCAGCATGAGAACAAGGAACCAAAAGAGGTTAGGGACAACAGGATATAGAAGCCAGCAGTTGGTGGTGTTTGAAGATGGTCTCCTGCTCATCTTGAAATAGTAATATGTATCTTTCAAAGGGGGTGGATAGGGCTTGCGAGAGAACGAGGGAGAGAGAGAGATGGGTGTTACTACAGAGGCAAGGTTGAAGCTGAACCTTCACTTAGGATCTCAATAAAAATATATAGGCACAGGAAGTATTAAAGCTGCAGCTACATTTGTATCAATGAACACACATAAAACAGTGGAATCATTTATATTTTAAGAACAGGAGGAGGCCATTTAATCTCTCAAGACTGCTCAATTACATTGTGGCTGATTTGTACCTCCACTCACCCACCTCTGTTCCATGATACCTTTACCCAGCAACACTTTATCAATATCCTTGAAAGCTCCATTCTTCCAGTATCCATCACATTTTGGGGAGAGAATTCCAGATTTCTATTATCATTTGTGTAGAAAAAAATGCTTCCTAACTTCCCCCTTAAATGACCTAGCTCTAATTTTAAGATTATGTTTCCTCTTGATTTCCCACACCGGAAGAAATAGTACCTCATACCTACCCTGTTGAGCCCCTTTATCATTTTAAGAGATTACCCCTTTAATTTTCCAATTTTCTTTATCTTATGTGTGTGCAGGGTGCTAAGTGATTGATATACAGAATTTCTTGGTCATGAATGGGAACTACATAGCTTGTTGAGTTGTTCAGTTTTGCTTACTGGGCAGGGATGTCAGTTTGATATTTTGAATGTGGAGACTTGAGTTTTATTTTGCAAAATCCAGTTCTGAATTTTCAAAACCTCAATCTGTGACATGGTTCAGAGCTGCAAAAATGAAGATTCTAAACTTGCGTAAGTGTTATCAGGATCCAAATTCTGAGCTATGTTGTTTTCCTCTTATAGCAGAGTAAAGCATGAGAATGGTGAGACGAGTGAGTCCTTGGAAAGCATCAAACCAGTGGAAGTAGACGAAGAAAAAAATATTCAGTACAGGGACGAAGGTGAAAAGAATAGAGAGCAAGAGGATGATTCTTGCCCTGACAAGCAAAATAGTCTCGATTCTTACGTAAGATAAAATTCAACCCGTGAACGGTACTAATAATTTTAACCTTCTCTTGTTGCTTTTGTATCTCGAGAGACTCTTCTTGCCTTCTACTGAAACAATTGCAGTTCCTCCAGCTTGTAGTTTCTGGCCTGGGTACATTAGCAAACATTTCTCATTCTGTCTGGCAGGCTCTATTGGTTCTGGTTCTTGCTGTTGGCTTGGAGGTTAGACTGGCGTTTGGGTATGTTTTCATTCTTCTGTTCCATTGCTTAATGTTGACCCATGCCTGGTTGTTTTATAAAATCATAAGAAATGCGAGCAGAAGTAGGCCATTCGGCCCATCAAGCCTGCTCCGCCATTCAACAAGATCATGACTGATCTGATTGCTGCCCTAACTCCATTTTCCTGCCTGCATCATAACGCTTGACTCCTTTGTAGATCAAAAATCTATCTAACTCAGACTCCAACACATTCGGTGATCCAACATCCACTGCTCTCTGGGGAAGAGAATTCCAAAGACCAATGACCCTCTGAGAGAAGAAATTCCTCCTCATCTACATGAGCCTGTTATCAGTGTATCTGGGAAACACATCACTTCAGAATCCAAGCACACACACCTTAAAATATTGTCATCTAGAGCTGAGATAGCATTGATAAACCACTTGAATTTCACTTTGACCAGTTAATGTAATATTTCAAAAGTTGTAACTGGTTGGACACCCAAGTCTCTGGGTTATCTTATTTATGTACTTAATGTAATGTTTTCCATCTATGTGTTTGGATGGATAAATGCACAGACTATTCCTGGAAAATGTCCATAAACCAGGAAGCAAAGTATGCATGGAAAGAGGTCTGATGAAGAGTCATATGGACTCAAAACATTAACTGTATTCCTCTCCGCAGATGCTGTCAGACCTGCTGAGTTTTACCAGCTATTTTTGTTTTTGTTTCAGCTTTCCAGCATCCGCAGTGTTTTGCTTTTATCATGGAAAGAGGCTATTCGGCCTGTTACACTAGCTGATTGTAAGACCTATCTAATTAGTCCCACTTCCCATTCTTTCTCTTCAAATTTCTGCTATCCATAAAATTAGAATCATTCTAATACATTTCCTAATTGCAAACACATTTAATGAATAAGCAACCAAATCACTGAAAATATTACACTCCTTTCAGCACCCACAATGTCACATAATGGTAAAAATAAATTCCAAATGAACTACTAAAATCACATTAAAATCAGTAATTCTCCATCCTATGATCCAATAGCTAAAGAAACTTAAGGACTCCCCTTTCATACCTTCAGGATGGATACTCTCACACCCATAAAGAGTTGGTTTGGCCAGCAGCATCAGGAAGACAAATGTCAAGGTCCAGGATGTTGCCATTCCACCTTCTATCTGCAGTGACAATGTGACAGTGGAGGTTGTTGATAGCTTCGATATCTGGGCTCCACAATCACTAGCATTCTGTCACTTGATGCTGGAATCACCACATGCATCATAAAAGCTGCAGTTGTTATGACCAAGCTAAGTAAGGTTGTGTAAAATAACAGCAACATGACTGAGAACACCAAACAGCGAGTCTACCAAGCCTGCATCCTCAGTGCCCTCCTCGAAGTAGTGAGACCTGGACCACATATGCTAGGCAGGAAAAATGGGCTGAACAGTTTCCACCTATGCTGTCTCAGATGTCGCCTTGGCATCTCTGGGCAGTATAAGGTCACCAACTTGGAGGTCCTGAAGCATGCTAATTCCATCAGCATACACTCATTGCTAAGCCAATGGTGTCTGCGCTGGCTCAGCCATATTCATTGGATGATGAAGGCCTGTAACTAAAGACCATCTGTATGGTGAACTGACCTCCATTACAAAGACACCTCCAAGTGAGACATAAAGATGGTGAACTTTGACACAACTGGGATACAGTTGCTGATGGCTGAGATCTCTGGAGGCTGACTGTTTGGAAGGGCATTGTAAGAGGCGAGCAGAAACAAAAAGCTCAGCTGGCCGAGAAGAGGGCCCAAAGAAAACAGAGGTCAGCAAATCATGCATCTTCTCAGCCCAACATCTTCCTCTGCAGCAAATGCAACAGAGACTGAGATGCAAGAGTGGGGCACCTAAGCCAGATCAGGTGATGCTTAGCACAGAGTTGAGCAACACAGTGCGAACCATCATCTCACAAGATGGAGGGCTGAAACCCCTTTTTTGGTCTCCCTTCCTACAGTTTGGATCATTCAGTCTGCCTCAAAGGTATCTTCCAGGCCTCTGTGCACTTGACATGACTACACCTCAATCCCCTGCAAATACACCACTTTTCAGCCCCAGTACATTAATAATCAAGTTTCTTCCCCTCTGGCTGTGGTTTGTTGAATCTTGCTAGGCCGCTACTTACTAAGTTTTGGTCACAGCTTGTTTAAGATGTCCGCCTGGTAACTTTTACTGGAACTTCTTATAAAAAGTGAATAACTATCCATTCGGAATTTTTAAAAGTTTTTATTTTAATTCGCAACACTCCACCCTTCAAGTCTGATTCTAAACAGTTTTTTTAAAAATTCAGTAAGAAGAAAATAATCCTTATTGCTATGGGAACTGAAAAGAGTAGGTAGGGTTTAAAGAATGAGTCACAACACACAAGTCAGAATTGGAAACAGTAAGATGCAAGTTTAAAAAAAAACACTTAAATTGTATTCTTCATGCGTAATCAGGTTGAGACAGCAATGCTATTATATTACTGTAGCGGATAAGAAAATGCATTTTATTGTTTGAATATTATTTCTTTACATTTTTTCTCCTTATACTCTGAGGTTCTGGGTACAGTAGCAACACTTTTTTTTAGTTTTGTGCTTTTCTCCCTGGGCCCTGTTCCGTAACTTGCAATTATATAGCACCTTTGATGCAGTAAAACATCCCAAGGTACTTCATAGGAGCTTTATCAAGCAAAATCTCCTCAATGGCATGAGCTGCGATAATCCCAGCTCTTTACTGTCAGAAGCTGCCTCCTATGTTTCTTTCAAATGTCTCTGAATTTTATTTCTGAAAGTCACTTCCTCAGGTGAGGAACAGAAATTTTCCAGTTTGCTGCAGCAAAATCTTTGAACTGATTTGCCACTAAAAAAGTAAAATACTTGTCCCAGGTAATTTCTTTACTTTTGTTATAGGTTGATTTGTTTAATTTTGTTGTTTTCGTATGCATTGTTTTTTTTTTGTGTTTGGATCCAATTTTTAACTGGCAAATTCCTACTATTATTGAGTAAGACTGATGCAAATGTGAACTCTTTTGCAAGTCATAACAAGCCTTTGTTCTAATCTTAGAAGCTTTCTGAACGGATCTCTTGCTCCAGAATACAGAAAGGTCGATAACTACTATATTGTTTTAAAAATCTGGCTTTCTGCCTATTTTTTCTTTTTGCTGTCTTTGTTGCGATGGTTATAATTTATCTTGGAAAACAACACTATCTACATTTATCACTGAGATCTCCAATGTATGTAAAATGGTCAACTCACTCACTGTTTTCTATGGAATATAGGAAATTGTATATTATAAATTGATCCCAATCAAAAGTATGTTAATATAGCTCAGAATTTGGATCCTGACAACACTTACGCAAGTTTAGAATCTTCATTTTTGCAGGAGAATAAGATCAGATGGTAAACGCACTACAGAATGGAGCAACCTATATGTGGATCATTGTCGTTCTGATCAGTTGTTCTGTCTGTCTCACACCTGTTCATTTAGCAAGACTGATTTTAACTAACAAAATATCTCTGAAAAGGAACCATCATTGTATCTTTAAAATTAAATTATCTAGCCACTGTCAGTTTCTATCATTCCTTCTTCTTGGATCTGATTAGTTTCTGGTAACCAAGAGTTCATAATATGCATCACCAGTAACCTTGTTACAAAGAACCAATCCCTCTTCCTACCAGAATTCGCACTGGTGATTGAGAGGAATCAGTTCCCCTCAACTGGCTCCAGCTCCTTTCACCTGACCTACTTGGTATCTCTGCAAGACAACCGCACTTCCAGGTTCCAATGACAGCCTGTCCTTAGCCATTTGGAGATAATGGCTAATTATTTCTGTTTGGTCCCCTTAATTCAGAGAATGTGGATGCCTTTCAAATTCAGTACGAAAAGAGAGTGGTACAGTATTCTGATGTTTCTACATGCTATGCCAGGCTACAGCTTCACATCTCCAACACCAGCCTTAATAATACCATTAGTGAAAAACAGAGTAAACCCAGCTGTTTCCTCAGAGAGACAGGAAAAACAAAAATGAATGATGGCTGAGGTACTCCACTCTTGTGTAGGATAAACACCAACAGGGACTGGTTGGGCCAAGTGTTTCCGTGTTGTAATTTCTATGTAATTCTCCTGTGACTTCAAGCATTGTTATAGAACTGCAATAGCAGACACCCAGGAGAGCACGTACACTTGGGGAAATAAGCAAAACAAGAAAGGGAACATCTTATTAAAGCAGAAACTGTATTCCTTTATGTTCTATAGTACATTACTGCAGTTCAGAAACACTATATTTCCAGTGCTCACGGGCTGTTTGTCTATTGCTAATCGATATACCAATGTTGGCCTCAACACCATATATCGTTCAACAGCAGAAGCAGTGTACATTTTGACTCCATTAACCTTAGACATCATCTACAATTTTGCACAGGATATTACAAACACATTCTGCTTCAGGATTGCAGTGGCAGGCATAGAAACCTTCCCACACAGGAGCTTATCATTTGGCCCATCATGTCCATGGCAGTTGATACAGAGCTATCCAGCCTCATCCTACCATCTTCCTGCACAAGGTCCATAGCCCTACAGGTCATAGCTCAAGTAGGCATTAAATGTGATGAGAGTTACTGCCTTCATTACCCTTTCAGACAGCGAATTCCAGATCACTACCATCCTCGGTGAAAAAAATATTTCCTCATCTCCCCTTTAAATCTGTGCCCTGTCTGCTAAGGTAAATAGGTCATCCCTATTTATTCTATCCCGCCCCCTCAATTCACCCCTTACAGAAGTTAAGCCGTAATCAGAATAACTTTATACAGTTCTAATATAACCTCCCTGCTCTTTTATGCAATGCCTCAGCTAAAGGAAAGCATACCCTACACCTTCTTAACCACATTGTCCTGAGCTGCAATCTTTAAGAATGTGTGGACAAATACTCCAAGGTCCTGCTGATCCTCCACACTACGCAATACCTTCCCATTTATTGTGTATTCCTCGCCTTGCTACATCTCTGAAAATGCATTACCTCACGCTTCTCCATAGTGAATTCTATTTTTCATTTTCCTGTGCAACTAACCAGACCATCTATAACTTTCTTTCTCAGTATCAACCATACGGCCAATTTTTGCATCATCTGCAAACTTCTTTATCACACACCTTACATTCGAATCTAAAGCATTAATATAAACTACAGAAAGCAAGGGATCGAGTACTGAGCCCTGTGAAACTCCACTGGTAACAGCCTCCCAGCCACAAAAACATCCAACAACCATTAATCTTTGCTTCCTGCGAGAGCTAATTTGGGATCCGATTCGCCAGTATCCCTTGGATCCCAAGGACTTTTACTTCTTTGACCAATCTGCCACATGGGTCCTCATCAAAAGCCTCACTAAAATCCATGTTGACCACACCCACCTTCTCAAGGGCAAATAGAGATGAGCAACAAATGCTGCTGTTGCCAGCGGTGCCCACATCCCATGAAAGAATAAAATTATCCCTTCCATTTTAACCAATAGTGCAACGTTAACTGTCCTCCAATTCCCTAGCACCATACCTATAGTCAGGGAGGATTAACATAGGATGGTCCCTTGCTTCTTTTAACAACCAGGTTTGATAGTTTATCTATTTTCAAAGGTGTCAAAACCCTTCATTACTTCCTCTCTCACAATGTTTATCCCATCCAATGTTTCACGCTCTTCCTTAACAATGACAAAAAATACTGTGGAACTCCCTAATAGCACTGTGGGTGCACCTACACCACATGGACTGCAGCAGTTCAAGAAGGCAGCTCACCACCACCTTCTCAAGGGCAACTTGGGATGGGCAATAAATGCTGACCCAGCCAGCGAAGTCCACATCTTGTGAATGAATAAAAGAAACAAAAAAATAAAATTATCAGCCCCCTCCTTTGTGAAATCAGGCGCAAAGTATTCATTAAGAACCTTACCTGAATCCTCCACCTCCAAATATTTGGTCTCTGCTAGTCCCCACTCTTTCCCTAGTTATCCTCTTGCACTTTATACTGTACATTCAAAACATGATTTTTCTTGCCAGTATTTTTTCATATCCTCTTTGCTTTCCTAATTTTCCTTTTAATTTCATCTTGCTAATTCTCTGCCTTTCATTTCCAGGTGTGCTTTTCTCCCTTCTGAATCTATGTTCAGCTTCCTAACCCCCTGCCTACCAAGTTTAAACCTCCCTAATAGCTCCAGCAACCCCCCCCCCCCACGAAGATATTGGTCCCAGATCTATTGGGGTGCAACCTGTTCAACCTGTACCAATTACACCTTGCCCAGATTTGGGCCCAATGCCTGAAGAATCTAAAACCCACCCTCCCACACCATCTTTCCAGACATACCTTCATCTACTTTATTTTCCTGTTTCTGTATTCACTAGTGTGCAGTATCAGCGGCAAATCTGAGGTCACGAGGTCCTGCTTCTTAATCTCTTAATTCCTTAAAATGTGCCTTTGGACCTCAGCCCTCTTCTAATAACATTCATACGGCTATGGACCATGAACTCTGGCTGCTCACCCTCTCCCTTCCAAAATGTTCTGCAGCTGCTTGGTGAAATCCTTGACCCTGGCACCAAGGGGGCAATAAACATACCATCCTGGAGTCATGCTGGCTACTATAGAAATGCCTACCTGCTCCCCTAACTATGGAATCCTTGATAACTGTAGCTCTCTTGATCTTCCTATTCCTATCCTGGACAGCTGAGCTGTCCATGGCACTATGGTCTTGATTCTGGCTGCACTCACTGGAGGAGCCCTCCTCCCCATCAGTATTCAGAACCTTATACTGATTACAGACCAAGATGCTCTCGTGGGTCTCCTGAACCACCCACCCGCCTGCTTTTTAGTGTCTGTCTGGCTGTTCACCCAGTCCCTCTCAAGCTGTGGGGTGCCCACCTCCTGAAACATGCTATCCATATGTTACAGAACAATGAAGGGTGTAAGTACAGAGGACAATGGCTTGAATTTTGATCCTAATTTCATCAGGACTTAAGTTGATAGTCACCAAAACTGAATTCTAAAACTGGGAAAAGATTGTGCACTTTCAAAGTACTCATTAGAGGCCAAGTAACATCTCAAAGTATTTTCCAGAGCGAAGGGTCACAGTTGAGCAGTGGGGTAGGCAGATTGCAGTTTCTGTCACTCCCTGGTCTAAGCAGAGTTAAGTTTTCATAACCAGAGTTGTGCTGGAATGTTAAATCTGGAGGGAAGAAGAAAAGAAAACACAGCCTGACCTCATGCTCCTGTGGTTGTCAGCCAAGGAGTGTCGAACTCCACAGACACAGCCTTCCAATACTCAAACATCTACACTCCCACAACTGTTCTGTGGCCCAACGTGGATCACAACGTTAAGGTGTTAGGGAGCCTCAAAATTAATATGAAAAAAACTCGTACATAGGCAAACATTTCAGATTTACAGTCATTTATTAAAAAAGATTAGTACCATTAAATTGTCAAAACACAAAACCATCTGCTTCAAGCGTATACCTGCCTATGAACAGGGGCACTGTATTCATCCATCACTGAGGACAGTGACAGTCCTCAAAATAAAACTCAAGGGAAAATTTATAGGAATGCAAATAGAACCAAAAAAAAATTGAAGACTTAGGAGAAATCAGGATTTGGCAATGGCCAAAATAAAGTTCAGTGCTACTACTAGTCAATATTCCTGATTTCTGAATCCCGATTGTTTCAAACTTTTATGAACCTTTAAAGGTTATTCAAATGCAGTACAAAATTCCTTAACATGGAATATCACAACTTGAAACTCATGACCACCTCACAGTTACAAGGCAAGGCTAGGGAGGCTTTTAGACACCTCCATTATTGGTGTATAACATACACATTTCACAATCACGTTTTTAAATTCTGCAGCACCATGTTTCTTGTTAACACTTGAAGATGTCACATGGGCAATAGACCTGAAACAAAAGATTTTCATATTTCTAATTTTCTCTCCTGAAGGTGCCAACTGTGCTGGGAGGGAACAATTCCATGGACACCGGGCACCCTCCCATTCACTTGAATGGCCATTCTTCATTCGTGACTCAGGCTATTCCAACACTAGGAAGATCACAGCCCAGCCCGATTCGGTTGTCATCTTGCATTCACATTTCATCAGGAAGTCACTGAATGATGATCGGGAGAAGCCTCCCCAGCTGAGCTGGCAATTGATACCACCCCACTACCTATCATGGCAAGAACAGGATTGAGACTTGGACATTTCAGTCTGTCTGGCTCACTATCCAAACAACCATTCATCCACCAAGCCTAGCTTCATATTCAGTTCCATCTTACTCTTCAACATTCCTCTCCACTTCTTGGCACCAACCACCTCCTTGAGCCACACCGATTTATTTTCCAGACCTCCTCCAGCGCTGTCAAGAAGGCGCAAGTGGAAGTGGAGGGTAGCTTTCTTTTCGACTTTCTGTTCGATTACCTCTGCTTACTGCCTCTCCAAAACAATTTGATGCAAAACAGGAAATCACAGCAGAGAGGAGACTGCAACAAAATCTGAGCTGTGCTACTTCCTGAAGCAGTGAAGTGGAACTCTGATGTGCCAACCCTACCATGCTACATTTGAACGGTAAGGCTCCAAGTATTCTGAACGCAGGTCTCAGGACTGATGGCATAACCATCTTTTATTTAACCCAAGTATAGCAAAAGTCACTTGCACATATCATACCAGTATTTTGCATGCACACGGGTAGCATTCAAACCGGATTCTAGGCAAGGGGAAGACATTTTAATAACTCGCACGCAAAGCCTGCACTGAAATCCATCACTAAACCTACACATTCACCAGGAAGGCAAAGTCGGCAGCTCCGTCACTTGTAGCCACAGGCCACCCACTTCTTCAGGCTTGCTGTCACTCTCAGGACGGTGGGGATGCACAGCTCAGACGACGGCACAAGTGGCTTCACAGGAATGAGACCTTAAGAGGACAACTTTTTGAGCACGGGCCATGGAGGACAGGATATATCAAGGATTCTACCGGTACCCACTTATATCCGGATCTACATGTTGAGCTAACGGAGCTCATTGTAACCCAGCATGTGAAATTAAGTGGCTCATTGTAAATAAATACTGGACGTCTTTTTCTTGACTGCTCCAAGGAGAAAAGTGGTCAGAATATGCTTAATCTCTTTCACAGAGGACATCATCAGGATCGTGCATTCATGGGTAAATACCTCAAGAAGAACAAGATAAAGAAAAACATACCCACCACTACCTGCTCTCTCTCTCTCTCTCACACATAATCACAGGTGAACCTATGCCCAGGTTAGTCATTTTAGTTAATGAGAGAGGCTGTCAAGCTGTGATCAAGGGGAACAGTTTGATTCTCTTCGGGAGCAGCTTCACTTTTGCAATGTTCTTTAGCCACTGTAGAGCTCTCAACCTCCATTTAAAAAAAAAGGACCCGTTGGCATTCACTGTATTATCACGGTGACTACTTCCTCGAAAGAATGTCCTGTGGTTGCTATGGTAACCAGGTGATGCGGTTGCGGTAGAACTACAACGGATGCTGTGGTTGCTGTGCAAGAAACCGAAGGAGAATTCTCAGGTAACACTTCTGGTAGGAGAAAAAAGAAAATACGTAAACATTTTCAATACACTTCCTCCAAAAAGGGTTAAATTATGAAGGCAGGTTGCAAAGAGTTCAGAAAGGAGTTATATTGGACTGGAAACGTTAACTCTGTTTCTCTCTCTCAGATGCTGCCAAACCTGCTGAGGTTTTCCAGCATTTTCTGTTTTATTTATTTTTTGCAGCATCTGCAGTATTTTGCTTTTATTTGCTACAACAGCAGGTCAGAGGCTAGGAATCCTGTGGCAAGTGACTCACCTCCTGACTCCCCAAAGTCTGTCCACCATTTCACAGGATGCAAGTCAAGAGTGTGATGGAATACTCTACACTTGCCTGGATGAGTGTAGCTCTAACAACACTCAAGAAGCTTGACACCATCCAGGACAAAGCAGCCCACTTGATTGGCACCACATCCACAAAGATTCACTCCCTCCACCACTGACACACAGTGGCAGCAATGTGTACCATCTACAAGATGCTTTGCAGGAGCTCACCAAAACTCCTTAGACAGCACCTTCCAAACCCACAGCCACTATCATCTGAAAGGACAAGGGCAGCAGACACATGGGAACACCACCACCACCTGGAAGTTCCCCTCCAAGTCACTCACCATCCTGACTCGGAAATATATCGCCACTCCTTCACTGTCGCTGGGTCAAAATCCTGGAACTCCCTCCCTAACAACACTGTGGGTGTACCGACACCACATGGACTGCAGCGGTTCAAGAAGGCAGTTCACCACCATCTTCTCAAGGGCAATTAGGGATGGGTAATAAATATTGGTCTAGCCAGCAACGCTCACATTCCATGAACAAATATATTTAAAAAAAAGACTTGTATTCTCCTTAATACTAGATATTTAGGGGTGATCTAATCGAGGCACTTAAGATGATTAAGGGAGTTGATAGGGTAGCTTGAGAGAACCTATCTCCTCTGAGAGGCAAAGTTCAGAACAAAGGGGCATAACCTTAAAATTAGAACTGGGTCATTCAAAGGCGCTGTCACTCCTTCAAATAAAAATGGATCAACTGCTCGTTCGACAGGAGGGAGAGAAGGGAACAATCATAAAGCAGGTCAGCCCACGGTAGGCAGCTGCAGAGTAGCCATCAAATCAAGAACTCTGGGGGCAGGTTTCTGAGTGCACCTGTGAAGCAAGGAGAGGTGCATGACACAGGAAGAGGGTGGGTGAACAAAGAAATGAATGACACAAACAAAGTGCACACTTAATTTTTGAACTCGAGTAGTAAATGTGATTGAGCACATACCCTCCTCTGCTCCAAGTATACTATGCGGTAACACCAAAGGCTGTGCTTCCAGGCTTGATGGCGGCGCCACAGTAGCCGTAGCTACCGGAAGTCCAGCAGGTAACTCTGGCTCATTTGCCGCACCAGTATCAGCCAGTGGGTGTGCTTTTGAAGATACAATAGGGAGAATGGCAAAATTAGCACTTGAAAAACTATTGCGTACAATATAACCACCTTCTGAAAGATAGTGGGCACTATGCCACAGGAAATAGCATTATTTTCCCAATCCCATTGAAAGACAACTGGTTGGAAGGACAATGACTTGCCCTTCATTATTCAGACGATAGACACAGATGCTCCTCTGATGGTCCACTGAGACGATCCAAACATAGGAACACAGGAGCAGGAGTAGGCCATTTGGCCCTTTGAGTCTGCTCCACCATTCAATAAGATCACAACCGATCTGGTTGTCGACTCAGCTCCACATTCCACACATAAAGCTCCCACATTCAATCCTCACTCTCTGTTGGGTAAGACGATTTCAGCTAGGCCAAGAGGTGCTAGATCTGGAATCAACTGACAATTGACAAGTATATAGTGTACTTAACATAGATAAATGTCCCAATTGTGGGGGTGGGGGGAACGTGCTTTGGCCAGAGTGCCCAAACCTGACTCTTGTATTATAATCTCTGCCTGTGTGCAGCCCCTGCCAATGCAAATAAGAACTTGTCAACCTTAAGTGTCACTAGCTTTCCTAGTATTTTTTCCTCCAGTGATATTGATTGTTTTAAGTTCCTCCCTCCCTTTTGTCTCTTGATTTTCTAGTATTCTTGGACCACTTGTTCTGTCTGTGGATACAAAATACTTGTTCATTTCCTTGCCATTTCCATGTGCCCCATTATTAATTCCCCAGTGTCATCCTCTAAAGGACCAACACTCACTCTGGCTATTCTTTTCCTTTTTAGATACTTGTAGAAGATCTAACTGATGGTTCATATTTTCTTGCTAGCTCGTCTTCATGGTCTAATTTCTCCCTCTATTTCTCGAAAATTTTCCCAATCTTCTGGCCTGCATCAATCTTTCAATTTGATAAAGCAGAGAACAGAGGGTGGGGTATCTCCCCTTGTGATGACTCATGTGTTTTTGGACACACGTTTTTTTGTGTGTGAAGTCCCTTGAAGGTCAAAATGGGCTGGGGAGCAGTTTGAAAGAGGGTTAATAGGTTTCCTGATTTTGACATCATTAGATTCCAAGAACTGTGCAGGCAACCTGGGATTGCCATGGGGAAGAACAGCTACAAAGTAATGAGTAAATAGAAAGCTAACTGCCATGGGGTTGGATCAGCCAGTGTTTTCAGTTTGGCAGTTCAGAACACAGAATTAGTAAAGAGGAAATGGCTGCTGGTGAATGCGACTCAAGGACTGAAATGTTTAGATGGGAAGCGAGAGATCCTACATAGCGGAGGCAGAATTGGAAAGACTGCAAGATTGCATGTGGTCCCACATTTGTGTGGAAAGTAATGAGAATGCTTGTAACTACATGAGGAGTCTCTTTCTGTATCGACTAAAGTGAAAATTACCTTTTCATTTGAAATATCCTTCACCTGTTAATTAATGTTTGAATAATGTTGATTTTAGTGAGTTTGTCACAGCAGAAGTTTTAAAAAGTGAAATATTGTAAAGTGGTTTTCTTTCTGTTGGTGTCTCCGAAATTCATTTCTTTTTAAAACGTCCCGGGTCCCTATGGAGGTCCTTGCCCGGGTCCCTATGGAGGTCATAGCCCATTCAACAGCATCACAGTCACGGATTTCCCAACCACATCCCAGGTTTACCATTGACCAGACACACAAATAAGAACAGGTCGGAGGCTAGGGATTCACACTCCCCAAAGCCTGTCCGCCACCTGCAAAACACAAGTCAGTGATGGAATACAGGTACACTCTCAGGACAGAGGCCATGCTGGATTTTGCCAGATTTCAGTGTCAGGTGGGTCAAGCATTGCATGGAGGACTGGAATAGACAGGCATGCAAGCGGCCAAGTGGATAACAAGTCCAGGGCCATGCAGTAGCTAGCCAAATTGTCCAGGTAAGTTAATTTAAATTGAGTAAAAAAAATGCACAGCACATACTACAAATGTCCAGTTTTTGGACAATTCCAGTTTTCAGATAGCCAGTCTTGAGAGCGTGTACGTGTACTCATCACTTGCCTGGGTGAGTACAGCTCCAACAACACAAGAAGTTCGACACCATCCAGGGCAAAGAAGTGCACTGCAGTGGCAGCAGTGTGTACCATCTAAGGTCGGGTGCTTTTTTATTTTATTCGTTCATGGAATGTAGGTATCACTGTCTAGGCCAGCATTTATTGCTCATCCCTAAATGGCTTCTGAACAAGGGCAATTAAGAGTCAATCACACTGCTGTGTGTCTGGAGTCACTTGTAGGCCAGACCAGGTAAGGACGCCAGATTTCCTTCCCTAAAGGACATTCGTGAACCAGATGCACTTTTATGACATCATCAGACTTTTAATTCCAGGGACTCCCCTAAAGTCCTGACTTGGAACTATAACTGCCATTCCTTCACTGTCACTGGGTCAAAATCCCTCCCTTATGGCACTGTGGAACCAGATGGACTGCAGTGGTTCAAGGCAGCGGCTCACCACCACCATCTCAAAGGCGATTAGGAATAGGTAATAAATGCTGACCTTGCCAGCAAGGCTCATATCCAATAAATGAATGAATAAAAAAATGGAAGTACTGCATTAACCAGCTTGGGCTCTAGGGTCCTCTTCCTTCCCATGCTAATGGGATGAAATCTCATCTCTCTGTTGGATGTCATGCTTGTTAGTGAAATTAGTTTATGTTAGATTAATCTGGTTTCTCGAGCAGCGTAACTTAAGATGAACTGGCCTTGGATCAACAGCCTCACTACAAAGGTCATACAGACAGCTGGTATCTGAAGCAAGAGCTTTAAAAAAAAACATACTGGTGTAGTTAGGGATTGCTCTGAGTTGGATTGCTCATCTGAGTTGGAGAATGTGAGGGTGAAGCACATTGTCTGGGTGGGGTAATGGGAAATTCCACTTTCAAATGTGCATGATCTATGAATGCTTGATGGTTGGAGGCAACAGGGTTTAATAAGTGGGAAAAAGCTCCCTTCCCCAGCACTGGGGTTCCTCATTTAACACACCCATCCCTCCACCACTACCCACCTGTGGCTTCTTCTTGGTCGCTGAGGGGTACAAAGACATTGTGGTATTTCCGCAGGTGGACATTCCTGCTGCCGCTCTGAGAAAAAGTCTTGCTGCAAATACTACAACGGTAAGGCTTCTCACCTGTAATACAGTTACCCATCTCTTTAGGATCGTGTTCTGCATTTCTGTTTTAGTGCCATTTATTTACAGCACTTTCCACTGAGCATGGCACCCTCCATACAAAAGTATTTTTATGCCCTTTACTCAGTGGTCAAAACATGGAACTCACTACCACGGAGTTGTTACGGCAAATAGCAGATACGTTTAAAGGAAGGCTGGAGGCATGTGAAGGAGAAGGGAATGGAGGGAATAGATGAGGAAGGATAGGTGGAGGTTCAAGTGGAGGATAATGCCAGAACGGACAGTTGGGTCTACACTATACATTTAACGTAATTCAATGTCTACCCCTCCCCCCACCCCCAACCCCTATCCCAACACCGCCCCCCCCCCCCCAAACCTCCCCCTCCCCACCGCCACCCCCCCACACACACACACACACACACACATACACCCACCACCACCCCCCCAACCCCAGCATCAACAGTGGGACATGGAGCAAGAAAGAACTTGGTGTGGATGAGGACATGGACATTAACAGTGTGGAGGATGGAGTGCTGGGCTGGAGAGCACTGTAACAGTTGAATGGTTAAAGGTAACAAGTTGACACCTTGATGTGATTGAGTTTAAAGGTATCAAAGGCACGGATGAAAGCTTCAGCAGCAGATGGGATGAGGTAGAGATGATGGTGGCTAATGTTACGCAGGTGAATAAGGTGGCCTTGGTGATGGAGGAAACGGGGTCAAACAGGATGCTAAGGTTGCCAACAGTCTGGTTAAACCTGAGACAGTGGCTGGGGAAGGAAATGGAATCAATGGCAAGAGGAGAAAAGTTTGAAGTGGGATAGCTTTGGTCTTCCCAATCTTTAACTGGAGGAAACTGCAGCTGGTCCAAGATGCTAGGATATTTCTGGACAGATGAAGCAAGGTGGACCGAGTGGGCACCTACATCTTAAACTATCTTACAATTTTGCTAGATGAAATAACAGTCTGCGAGGGCCCGTAGAACAAGGCAGGCACAAGAGAGGAGCAGCAGCAGCAAGAGCAAAGACACGGAAGGAGGACTAAAAAGATGGAAATGACATAATGAAAATTATTTCCCCATAACAGGGCATTGTTCCCAAGTGCCCCTAAGGGATGCAAGCAGCTCCTCTCTGTTTAACTTCTTGTCGTTCTCGCAGCAAGCACAAGAGCTCCGTACCTGAGTGTATGACCATGTGTTTACGAAGACTGGAGTATTCTGTAAAACAGCGCCCGCAGCTTCCCGCCTCACAAACAAATGGCTTCTCTCCTAACAAAAGAAAAACACAGCAGCAAATATCATACTTCCCCAAAAGAGGATTTTTTTTTTCCTTTATCCTTTCACGGGATGTGGGCATTGCTGGCAAGACCAGCATTTGTTGCCCATCCCTAATTGCCCTTGAACTGATTGACTTGCTAGGCCATTGCAGCGAGCAGCTAAGAATCCTCACCTGGTCAGGAGTCACCTGACCAGACCAGGTGAGGATTCTTAACTGCCCACTGCAATGGCCTAGCAAGCCAATTAGTTCAAGGGCAATTAGAGACAGCAGATTTCCTTCCCTCAAGGGCATTACTGAACCAGACGGGTTTTTATGACAAACCAACAATAATTTCATGGTCACCATTACCGAGACTAGCTTTCAATTCCAGATTTTATTTTTTTCTATATTCGTTCATGAGATGGGGGCATTGCTGGCTGGGCCAGAGAACTGAGTGGCTTGCTAGGCCATTAATTGTATTTAAATTCCACCAGCTCCTGTGGTGGGATTTGAACCAGTGCCCTCAAAGCATTCTCCTGGTCCTTTGGATTACTAGCCCAGTGACATTATCACAATGCCACCAGCTCTCCCCCGTGTCAAGAATTTCTACAAAGATAGAGGAGTGGGAAGGGGAGTAGGTTCTCCTGCCTTCACTTCAGCTGAGGACTGGCCAAAAGTCCTTGAGAAGCAGTGTAAACTGTGGTTTGCACACTTTCTACAGAGTTTCCAGTGAATGGTACAGGTGGATTGTAAGAACTACATAAATGCTCCCCCATTGTTCACTCAGGATTTATCTTGGTAACTAATAGAGGGTTCCTAATAAGTGAACCTTAATGTAGTTATAGAGTCAGAGTTACACAGCACAGAAACAGGCCCTTCGGCCCATCATGTCTGTGCCAGTCATCAAGCACCTATCTTTTCAAATCCCATTTTCCAGCTCTTGGCCCATAGCCCTGGGGGTGCTAGTAAATGTAGTGGTTATGGTACTGGGCCAGTGATCCAGAGGTCACAAGTCCTAATCCCGACATGGCAACTTATGAAATTGAACTCAATGACAATTTAAACTTGCATTTATACATCAGGTCTTTCACAATCTCAGAATGTCTCAAAGCACTTCACAGCCAATAAAGTGCTTTTGAAGTGTAATCAATGTTGTAAACTGGGGAAAACAAGCAGCCAATTTACACTCAGCAGGCTCCCGTAAACAGCAATGAAATAAATGACCAAATTGTTGTTTTGGATCTACTGTTCTGTCATGGAGCCCAAACGATTTACAAGTCTTCAGAGAATGAAAACAGCTACCAGTTTCACCTACCAATGGCTCCTGTTCCACATTACAGAGTTAATGCATTACACCCTTTGTGCTGTTAGCTGGTTAAAACTTTGAATAACTAGTCTGTGGTGAATTAGATGGGACCAATGGTTCAACACCTCTGAATTCGAAAAGGCTGACTGTCAGGAATTAGTGGTGAAAAATCTGTTGGAATTTCCATCCGTGATTGTTGTCCAATGGAAGTGTATGTGTGCGAATGTCAGGTTCAGGCTCCTCTAGTTGAATAGCCTGCCTTGCCCTTCCCCATGAACCATGCTTGGCCACTTGGACTAGATATCAGAGGGCACAGGTGCCTCTAGACTCTCATCCCAGCAAGAAATTAAGCCTGAAGGCAAAAATAAAGTTGGCAACGGGCAAAAAGGAGAGTTGGAAAAACAGGCTGAATTATGAGAAAGGGTCATGAGAATTTAATTTATATCTCAGGGATGGGTGGTTCAAACAGTACAAGGGGAGTCGGGAACAGAAAGGAGATTGCAGCTATGTGTTACAGGTAACCAAATTATGAAACTGGCCTTTATAAACCTTTGCCCAAACTTGTGGTCATCGTACTGACTGGAATAAAAATTAAGTTCTTCCCAAAGAGTGATGAGACACAGCTTTGGAGCTGCTTGTACACGTTTCACATTTCACGTTGATTGTTAATCATTCCCTAACATCCTGTCCACCCCAACAGGGGACACTTTACAATCTCAAACCAACTTTTCCTTTGGTTAGAACAGTTTCAACAAGAATGAACAGCAATTTGACTCTTAGTGGTCCCTTGATCAGAAGAGTGGGACGGCTCATGGCGAGCGAGAAAGCGACAGCTCTGACAGAAAGACCTGTCATCCAAACGCATGGCCGACAGCTCAAACTTGCTCAGAATCATTAAAAAGGTGAAGACAGGCTAATGCCGGTTGGTACCAGTGTGAATTCGCATGTGGTTCTTTAAGTTGCCGGCTGTTGTAAACTTCTTCCCACAGTCGGCCTCGGGGCAGATGTAGGGCTTCTCCCCGTTGTGAGTCCTCATGTGGACCTTTAACCTCTGCAGTACGTAGAAACTCTTCCCGCATCCATCCTTTGGGCAGGTGAAGGAGCGATCGTTCCTGTGTGGAAAGATGGGATTTACTTGGTGGAAGGAAATGGACAGCAGGAACTATATGAAGCCCGTGTAGCCTTGTGGTGGCATAGCGCACTGGCAAGTCTAATATAAAAAGTAATGCAGAAAAATACCAGGCAGGTTTGTAAGGTTAACCATGCAGTTGGTGGGGGTGGGTGGGAAAGAGATAGAGAGTCCAAACGAGGCACAGGCATCTCGTTAAGAGTGGGGAAATAATGCAGAGTTTGATCAGAGGAGCAGAGAGCCTGAGAGAGACAGAATCTGAGTTTTTGCTCCTCCAATCTCAGTCTCCGTCTTTCCCACGCTCGCTGCTCCAGCTCCTCCAATCACAGATTCCCTCCCTCCCACTCTTGCTGCTCCTCCAGTGACAGAATCTATGATCGGAGGAGCAGAAAGGGCAGGTGGGGACAGGGCAGGGCAGGAGGGAGGGAACGAACCTGTGATTGGAGGAGCCAGGGCAGCGAGCATGGGAGAGGCAGGAGAATAAAGACCAAAAAAAACTTTTCCAGAAGTTGGAGAGAGAGAATTCTCTTCAGAGCAGAGCCTCAGTACTTGGGAGTCAATGGATAGTTGACACATTTTTCCCCTCCCTTTTGAATTATTTATTTTTAAAAACCTTTTTAGGATTCAATGATTTTTATTGAGAGGGGGTGGAGGCTGTCTCTGGCAGACTTTGGGAAGGACACGCTGAGCTGAGTCCTTTTAAAAATTATTTATAAATAATCCCCTAACTACCCACCACCCCCACCCCCACCCCTACCCCTCTCCCAGTTATACCAACCCTTCCATTTCAATATAAGGTGAGAGAGGGGGAGAGGGAGCATGAGGGAGAGGGAATGTGTGAGAAAGCGCACAGAGGAGGGGGAGTGCAGGAGTGGGAGAGAGAGAGTGCATACACACAAGAGAGGGGGAGGGAGGATATGAGCAGCGGGCAGCATTACTCACTTTCACACTTACAGCTCTTTTTTTTTTTAAATTTACGTAGGATTTTCCAGCTTCTTTTTAAAAAGTATCTTTAGTTTTCTTTCCAAAACACTCGTGCTGGACTTGGCTTTCAAGTTTACAAACTACTGCTGGAACAACCACCACCAAACAAAAAAGAAAAATATTCAATCCTTTCCAATGGCTTCTCCCTCCTTGATACTAAATTATTTTGAGAGTGAAGTTTAATGTAGAGAGATCTGGGGTAGAATGAGAAAAAATATTGTGGGAGAAATCCATTTTTTTTTTGTTCCTCTTAGGTTTCTCTTTGTGTTTTTGCTATATTTCTGTACACAAGCTTTGTTTGGCTGTCATGCGCCTGTTTTCTGCTTGTAAAAGTAGAAAGGAGTTCGTAGCGTAGAAAAAGTTGGGAATCCAGTCAGTTCAGAAGAGCCTGACTTTCCAGACCTTGAGTTTTCTTTCATATCAGCTGCTGGAGGACGACAGAGGTGTGAGGACTGAATTGGTGCAGAGTGAAGAAAACCAGTTTAGTTGTTGTTGGATTCTTGGCCGTATACCCAGCACCAAGTCTCTCGTTGGTTTAAAATCCTTCAATGGAGGCCTAGAACGAGGTTTCCTGTTTGAGAAACAGTTTGGTTTCTAGCTTAAATCTTTTAGCTCCGCTTTACATTTGAGGAGCCCCTGAAAAAAAAACACAAAGCAGCCCCCGCCGGAGAGAAAAAAATATATATATATATTTTGACCCCCTGCTCCCAATCACACACAAAGCCATGGTGTGCGGTCAAGAAATAAGCTTTTGAACTCACTTGTGTGTCTTCAGGTGGTATTTCAAGTGCGCGTGCCAGAGGAAAGTCCTGCTACATCCATCGTAACAGCACTTCAGAGTCTTCTCATTCCGTGGGGGGGCGTGCTGCAGGTCGGGTGTCAAGTCTTCCTTACAGCTAGATGAGTTACCGTTGTTTGCGGACTCTCCTGCGGACGAAAATCTCACGTCACAACCAGAGCCTAGGATACCTGCGCTTGGCCAGGAGGTGGCGGGCGAGCAGATGGCTGCAAATGTAACGGAAAGGTCGTGGAAATCGCAACAGTCGGGTCGCAATGCCGCTGGACCGGATTGTGAGCAGCAGCCAAAAAAAAAGGAATTAATTGGCAGTAATGCACTTTGGGATGTCCCAAGGCGGTGAAAGACACTATAGAAATGCAAGTTATTTTAAAACTTTCCCCTCCAAAATGTAAAAGAATGAAATAAAATAATAATAATAATAATAAATTTTTCGGGGAGACGGGGCAAGAAACCAAACCTAAGGTCTCACTGCTGACAAACTACCTAGATGACACTACCGAAAATGGGGGAGCGCCCATGGACAGTGAGCAATGAGGTGGTAGGGCACAGCAGCAATGCCCTCCCACGTGGAATCGGCCTCTACGCTCAGGCACAGAGGACTGCCCCTTCGAGGGAGATACTTGAGGGCAGCCCACACCTGCAGCAAGTCAGCATCTTCAGGACGGATGGGATGCCGGGGTGGGGGGGGGGGTGCGGTTTTGAACAGATCAACCGAGTGACGGCAGAACCAGGAAGATGAATGAGAGGGAACAGGGTGTTAAAAATTATTTATCGTGAGCGACGCAAAAATATGATCTGAAAATCTGAAGTTTAGAAAACCAATCCAAATTCATGATGCTCACGCGAGATGTAATTTCTAGACCACTGGCTGCACCATTGGGGTGGGGGGGGAGCCGGCGGCATTAAGTACCAGCATACGTCAGAAGCAAGAAAGACAATACAGTTGATACCTTTTGAATCCTTCACCAGTTCTGCCCTGGTCGCAGCTACGAGACTATCATGCGCCAATTCCTGTACACGGAGGTACCATGGAGTGCTCCCATCCGCGTTTTCACTGGAAGCAGTTGCGCTCCTGGCATCAGATGCCTCGGTTCGAATTAGCACTGCAGGATCAGAGGCAGAGGGGTCACCTGGGAAAAAAATAAAAACTCATATTTATAAGCACCTGCCACAACCTCAGGGCTCCTCAAAGCGCTTTACAGCCAATGAAGTGCTTGTTGAAGTGTAGTCACTGTTGTAACATAGGAAACGTAGTAGCCAGTTCACGCACAACGAGCTCCCACAAACAGCAGTGAGATAACGGCCAGATGGTCTGGTTTATTTTTTGTGATGTTGCTGGAGGGATAATCAACGGCCAGGACACCGGGGAGAACTCCCCTGATCTTCAAAGTAGCACCATGAGGTTTTTGTGTCATCTATCCGAGATAGCAGACGGGGCCCTCAGTTCAACAACTCATTCAAGAAAGGCTGTTTCAAGAGTCTAGCCCTCCCCGCCACATGGGACCGGAATATCAGACTGGATCTCGAGTTCCAATCCCAGGAGCGGGGGTCAGGTGGGAATGTGGCACGGCAGCAGGGTTGGCACTTAAGTGTCCAGCACAATGTGTTGTGAAATGGGGGTAAACAGGTTGAATGGGTGGGGGGGGGGTTTGTTGCTGTAGATAGAACATCATCCAGGGGTCCTGCTCCTGATCAGGGTCACCACCTCCCCTCACCACCGACACCAGTGCGAAGTCCGCATTGGGGAATCAGGTAAGCTACAATCAAAAAGCCTGCTGAGGATCACTAATTGGGCTGAGGTAGCAGAGGGCTAAACAGTCCAGCAAGAACTAATATCATCAGGAGACGGGGAAGATAATGGGATGGAGAGGTGGAATATTAAAATCATATTTTCTTCTTTAAAAAAAATTGGCAACTTACTAATTGCAAGTTTCCCCTTGTTTTAAATGTCTCAAACACTCCAAGCACTTGATAATTAAAAGGAAGGTATAATGAAAGTCTGGTTTATACAAAAATCATTCCAGCCCAGCTGCATGTGTTTGTTGTGATCTTATTATGCAAGCGAGCTTGAAAACTACACAGCGACTAATTGAAACAAACAGGCCTTTATATTAACATGGGGCAGAATTGGACTTCACATCCTGGCAATAAGACTGGGTAATAATAAGCTGATTGTGATTGGAGACACTTAGAGTGCTAAACACAGAGGGATAGATAGCATAGCACATGTTTGTGGAACAAACAGTGCAGATTCTTTCATCCAAGCCCATCAACACATCCTTCTGTTCCTTTCTTCTTCACTTGTTTATATAGCTTCCCCCTGAATGCACCTATATTATTCACCTCAATTATTCCTTGTGGTAGCGAGTGCCATATTCTCCACCATTCTCTGGATAAAGAAATAAAACTTTCTCAATTCCCTACTGGATTTATTAGGGACTATCTTATATTTATGTCCCCTGGTTCTGGTCTCCTCCACAAATGAAAACATCCCCGCATCTACCCGGTCAAACCCTTCCATAACCTTAAAGACTTCTATCAGGTCACTTTGTAATCTTCTTTATTCTAGAATACATTAGAACAGTGACTGCACTTCAATATTTAAGCTTTCTCAATAATAAGCTTGAATAATAAGCTATTATTGAAAAAAAAATTGTATGTATTCTGTTCAATCTTTCCAGACAGGATTAACTTCTCATTTCTGGTGTCATTCTAGTAAAACCTTTCCTTTTGTAGTGCCTCTATATCTTTTTTTCAAAATATATATATATAATGTAGCGACCCCAAGTGTGCTCTAACCAGTGTTGATACAAGTTTAATGTAACTTCTATGCTTTTCAATTCTTTCCCTCTAGGAAAGAACGCCAGTTTTTTGTTCACGTTTTAAAAAATAAGCTCATTAGCCTATGTCACTCCATTTACTGATATGTGTATCTGGATCCCCCAGATTTCAACACTTATTTTCCTAGGAGTACGTGGCCTCCTCATTCTTCCAATCGAAATGTACCACCTGACCCTCACACTTATCTGTATTAAAGTTCATTTGCTAATTACACATGCATTCTACAAATTTATTAATGTCTTCCTGGATTTTGTCACAGTCCTTCTCTGTATTCACTACATCCTGCAAACTTTGAAAAGATACTTCCGATTCCGGAGTCCATCTCTTTTACGTAAATGTGAACAACAGAGGTCCCAGCACCGATCTCGGCGGAACATAATTTCTTACCTTTGGCCAGACTCAGTAACTATCTTTAGCCCCTATGCTCTGTTTTTCTGTTTTGGCCAGCTTGCTATCCATCTGCCACTTGTCCCGACCCCACGTGTTCTGAACTTAGTCAAGAGTCTACAAGGCGGTACCTTATCAAAGGCTTGTTGCTCACTTTCTTTTGCTGCTTATTAAATATGGAGAATGGTTTTCACCTTTTCTCAATAAGCTTTAAAAATAACTTAAGTATTTGGGCACCTTTAATGACTCCTGCTGCAAAGTACGTCAGAGTAGACATCAGACAATATATAGCTCCAGGCCTCACCATTAAACAGCCTGCTCCCACACTCTCTTTGCTCTCACATCTGAAGAATGGCCACTTCCATTGAGAGGCTTCCAGTATCCGTATCCAAATTATAAATACCTGTTGAGCTAGGTCAGCACAGCCAAACACATCTCGGTGACTCAACCAAGAAAATGGGGTGATGGTTGGAAGTCAGGAGATAAGAGTTTGAAAAAGTAGATTTTGAATGGGGTTGAATTGAGATTAAACATCCAACTTCAAATCTACTTTGCATTGCTTTCAATCCTTGGACTACACAACTAACTCCTCCTGTCTCTTGTGTGCTCTCACTTTCATCCCTTGCCCCCTCTTCTTTAACTTGTTTGTCTGCCTCCTCTCCACTTCTGCTCTTTCAGTTCTCGCAAATTGACCTTTTTGATCAGAGAGGCCACAGAAGTTCATGTGGAATAAGGGGTGTTTGGCACATTGTTGGTTTGGAATATGGGAAGCATTGGCTCAAAGCCAGCAGTGGGCATTCAAAGTCAAACACCAACCCATGGTCCTTCACTGGCATCATCACTGTCGTGAGCATATCTTGAATAAAAAAATTATATAAATATACCCTGCTTCTTTATACAGCCTCTCACATTCCAACTTCTGAGAGGACTGTGTTCCACTTACCCGAGACTGGGGCTTGGTTGTCTAACGTGCTCTCACTGGCTTTGCTTGGAGGCAGATGTTGGGCAGCACCCTGTTCTGGCTCCTCAAACCCTTTGCCTAAGGGTATAAAAGTATTCTGGACAAACTGTACCAGCAACTGTAAATAAAACAGGTCAGGACATGAGTTGCTAGATCTAAACACACTTCAATGTTACTGATAACCGGTGGTGTAATAAAAATAAAATTAGGACAAGACTGAGTAAACGATTCAAAGGTTACATTAAATCATGAATGTTGTAGCCATGAAAATATCTGAAGCCACATCTCATTTACTCTCAAGGTTCTTTTAGGTCTCATTACATGATAGTGTCAGCACTGTGTCCCCCCAGAGTCAGAAGGTTGTGAATTCAAGTGCTAATCTCCAGAGTTGGACAGTGGAACAGGGCGGGTGGTTCATTATAAAGAGCCAACAAAGGCAGGGTGGGCTGAATGGCCTTCATCTGTGCTGTACAATTCAATGATATCAAACACGGCAGGGAAGTTGAGGACAACCAGGAGTTAGAGATATCAATTGTGACTTTGGCAAGGTCAGTCCAGATGTTGTGAGTGAGGTACTGACGAGCTCGAGGTTGGGGTAAGGAAAGGCAACTAAGAGCAGACACATGGTCTCAAGCTTACAAAGATATCCATGAGCTCTTGGTAGTGCAGTTCACCATGGAGTGAATAGCAGAAAGGGGATGAAGAAGTGGATACTCATTACCTTCCTCCAACAAAAAAAATACTTGCTTTTATACAGTGCCTTTAATGAAGCAAAAACACCCCAACGCACTTCGCAGAGGCATTAATCAAAATTCCAGAGCAATCCTGGAGTATTAGGAGGAATCAACCAAGGACAGTGGTCATGATTTGCCTGACATGGAAGGCCAAATCTGCCAAAGAACAATTAGATCAGTTGGGTGCTACTTGTGTTTGACGATGTCTCAGTGGGCAGCATTTTCACTTCAGTGTCAGAGGATCATGGATTCAAGTCCCACTCCAACATTTTGCACACAATCCAGGCTGACACTCCTATGCAGTAACAAGGGAGTCCTACACTGTCAGAGATGCCATCCTTTGGAAGAGGTACTGCTACTTTGGGTGAATATAAAAGATCCCACGGCGTTATTTGACCAAGAGCAGGGGAAGTTTTCCCTGTTGTTCCAACCAAAATTTATTCCTCAATCAAGGCCAACTGAACAGATTATCTGGCCATTGTCTCAAGGCGATTTGTGGGAGCTTGCTGTGTGCAAATTTATTGCTGCGGCTACAACAGTGACTGTAACTCAAAAGCACTTCATTGACTGTTAAGTGCTTTGGGACATTGAGGTCGTGGACGCTGAGGGGTTTTAACTGAACAACCTAAGAAACGTAAACTGGGACCTTGAATCACAATAAATTTTTAAAAAGTGTTGCAACTTACCTCGGGTCTGGATTCTAGTTCATCTGACAACATAGATTCAGCCTCGGATTTCTGTAAAGAAAAGCACACAATTTATTTTCAAGTTTTAACAATAAAAAATTATGGTTTCTCTGATGGGTCAGCGCTTTCAATCGCTGAGTTCTGTGCCACAGGCAGCTAACTGGTTTAATTCCTGGTCTACGCCAGGTTAATTGATCTCAGCAGGGGAGCACTTTAATTAACCTTAGCATCCCAAATAAGGGAAGAGCGGGAGGAAGAGAGGTGAACAAAAACAAACTGGGACACTCTCGCTCCCAATCCTTACCCCTGCTTGAAGTGTGGCATAGCTGGAAGGATGTAATCGAGGTGCCCTTGCTTGAAAGGCATGACGAAATCACCAACAAGGCACACATGAGCATAATGACCTCTTCTGAAAGGGAGTGCAGAAGGTAACTGCATCCACTAAGGATAGTTGCCAGCAGTGGTTCAATAGTTTACAGTCTCTGCACATAATGCCAGCCTCTTGGAACTGTGAAGAAGGAACCCCAAGCAACCACTTTTCTGCTGGATGTTTGCCCCTCTCTACTTTCCCCTCCCCAACAGCTGGGCACTAAGCTCTGGAATTCCTTCCCTGAACCTCTGCACCTCTCTACCTCACATTCCTCCTTAAACACACTCCTTCAAACTGTCCTCTTTGACCCAGCTTTTAGTCACCTTCCCTCTCCTTATGTGGCTCAGTGCCAAATGCTGTCTGATAACGCTCCTGTGAAACGCCTTGGAGCACTTTACTCCATTGTAAACATAAAGCGCTGTGATTAAAAGGGAATACTTCCAAGGGTCAGCCTGTATGTCACTGTTTTGTGACACTGAATGTGATCCCACATGCTGCACCTCACAGGCCAGTCTTATACCTGGTAAGGAGCTGTGTGACAGATATCTAGTTTATGGTTCATGTTAATATTTTAGAGGTAATGTTTATTTCTGGGAAGATTAAAGTTTTATAACAGTAGAAAATGGATAAATGCAACTAAAGCAGTTTGGAGTCCATTACACTTAAAAGGTTGGGGCTATATTGACTTGAGGGGTTAACAGTTGAGAGAGATGGAGCCATAAAACAACAGGTAACTGGGATTTCAAACTTCGTCTATTTTTAAACAAAAAGACACTGGTCCCTAACTGGATTGTAACAGTTTGTCCGTTCTCTGGTAGACTCCTAAGATTTTCACTTCTACGTTCCATAAGCTGATGTTCCCTAAAAAGAAACGGTTGGCAAATTTGTGAATTCTTAGTATGTCGAGACAATGACATGCACCAATAAAGCATCTTTAATTTAGTACAATGTCTCAAGGCAGTAAAATATAAGTTTTACCAAATTCACACACAGGACCGTGGAATTGTACAAGGAAGCCATTGGCCCATCGTGCCTGTGCCAGCTCAGTAAAAGAGCTACATAATAAGTCTCACTCCCTCTGCTCTTTCTGCATAGCCCTACTACAATGTTTTAAAATCTTTATCCCATTGCATCAGATTAACACACTGTCTCTTCTATGCCATCTCAACCACATCTTTTGGAATTCAGACAATCTTTTCAAAGGCAACTCTTACCTCAATTATATGAGAAGATGTTTTCTTTGGTGAGGTTTCTTTGCATTAACACTCTTTACTGATCTTCAAGGTATGCCCTCGCTGAAATAGAAAAATCAGAAATCTCAAACAAAATTTAACTAAATTGAGGTTTTGTGCTCATTAAAGGGAAAATAGTCAGCACCAGGGAATAAGAACAGTTGCTATTTCAGACACCCAATGTCAGCATCAAACACTCTACTCACAGGTCAGGTGTAGCATTGCCCCTGTACTCTGAACCAGAATAACATAGCTGAGCCCCTCAGAAAGATACCCACTCTACTTCATTGCTGTGGCACTTTCCCCCAAACCAACCATCCCAAACAATGGCATCAGCCGCAGTTCAGTTGGTAGCACTCTTGCCTCTGAGTCGGAAGGTTGTGGGTTCAAGCCCCACTCCAGATTTTTTATTGCATAACCCAGGTTGACATTCCCAGTGCAATACTGAAGGAGTGTTGCTGTGCTGATCTCAGATGAGATGTTAAACTAGGGTCTGTCTGCCCTTGCTGGTGGATGCAGGGGAGGACAATGCACCTAAGGGTATGAGGAGTTACTTGGCTTGACATAAGGATGTCCAGAAAAGGCCACATGGACAAGCTGGTCTTCTCCTAGTCGACACTTTCATCTAAATCATCTAATGCTCCAGAGACATGAGTTCAAATCCCATCACGGCAGCTTTAGGAATTTAAATTCGATTAATCAATAACTCTAATATAAAGCTAATCCCAGTAATAATGATCATAAAATAGTGACCATGACAACTATCATCAATTGTGGTAAAAAAAAAATCCATTGGGTTCACAAATATCCTTCAGGAAAGAAAATCTGCCATTCTTACCCGGTCTGGCCTACATGTGACTCCAGACCCACAGCGATGCAGTTGACTTTTAACTGCCCTCTGAAATGGCTTACTAGCCACTCAGCTGTATCAAACTGTTACAAAAAAGTCAAAGAAAAAAAAACGGGACAAACCACCCAGTATTGACCTAGGCACTGAAAACACCTTCACTGTCGCTGGGTCAATATTCTGCAGCTCCCTTCCCAACATCATTGAGAGTACCTACACCACATAAACTTCAGTGGTTCAAGAAGGCAGCAATTAGGGACGGACAATACGTGCTGACCTTGTAAGAGACACGATACCCTATAAACAAAAAAACTCCCCCCCCCTTTTATAGAATCTAACATTGCAACAAGAGGCTATTTGACCCATTGTCTCTGTGCTGACCCTTTCAAAGAGCTCATCAGTTGGCCCCAGAACCCTGATCTCTCCCCTTTTTGTAAGTTCCTCGTGAATTTGTTTCCCTCACCCTTTCTTGGAGATAACATTACATTCCTTAAACAAAAATAAATAAATTCCACCCCGCCTCCCCCTCTTGTCAATTATCTTACATCACTGTCCTCTGTTTATTGCTCTATCTGTCAGTGGGAGAACAGTTTCTCCTTATTTACTTAATCGAAACATTTGAACACCCGTAAACTCTGTGTTGTACCTGCATTAAATCTTGCCTTGAGGAGAACACATTCTCTATCTAGTCTTTGCACGAAACTCAAGTCCCTGGTACATGTCCTCTGCTCTTAACCCCGTTTTACTTGGAGATCACACTTGGTAATACCTTCACAGGCGGGACACTAACTAATAAGGTTCCGAATTCCCGACTGTACAAAAAAAAAGTGCAGGTGGGGAGGAGAGGATTAGTCGAGGAAGGGAAACATGAACATCAAAATGACGAATTGCATTCGAAACATGGTTTCTAATGAAAACAATGATACGGATATACAAAATAACAATTGCTCCTTCTCACTGAGTGGGTTAAAAGCCAATAGAGACGGTCATGACAGACTTACAGACACGAACGCACCAAAAAGGTGGATGGCCAAGATTCCTGGATCAGGGCCTTTCGCCCACCCATTGCCCCCTAGTTACGCGCAATTTTCAATGCCAAGCCTGGCGCTAACAGGACAGATGTGTCTGCTCTGCGCTGCGCCTGCGCCTGCGTCAGCCTCGGTCCCGCCCCCTCCCCACCCCCACCCCCGGTCCGCACATTGCTACACTCCGGGTACCCGCCCCTACGGCCAGCCCAGCAGCCCAAACTGCACGCCGCTAGAGCCCTGTCGAAACGCGTTTCCTTCTGACCGCCCTCACCTTTCTTTGCTGCGAGCTGTTTTGTCATCTGTCATGTACTGCCCTGAAAGGGTGGTGGACGCAGATTCAAATGTAACTTGGATAACTGCTCAAAACAAACAGGGCTATGGGGGAAGAGCGGGGCGGGGCGGGGGGTGGGGGGGTACTATTCGAATAGCTCTTTCAAGTCTGGCTAATTTCGACCACCACCCCCCCCTCCCCCTCCCCTTCCATCATCCAAGAAATGCTGAAATCACCACTTCTAACAGGCTGGTAACTGTCAGCTAACTGAATATTAGACTTTGTAGCCGTTTAATTCAAAAAATATACAGTGCATGAAAATTTTGTATCCATCATTAAGTAAGATGAGTCAAATGGCCTCTTGTGCTGTTTGATTCTAAATGATTTTACACCGTTGTTAAAATATATAAATGATAGATACAATATTTTCATGCACACTGTATTTTTCCAATTAAACAGCTAGGAATTTGAGCATTCCTTTGATGAAAGTGGTAAATTGACCACAATTCTCATTCCTGCTTACTTGTTTGTGATTCCTAGCAGGAGTGTGTGTAACTATCAGTTCCGCTGCTCAAATAGGTGATCCCCAGTTTTACATCTGATACGTTCCCTATCTGGTGACCAAATATTTAATTGTATGACTTCATGCAAATAACTAGTTGCTCAAGCTAGGGATTCTGAAGACAATCAGTGCCGTTGGAAACTGATCTCAGCAAGAAGTCAAAACTTTAGCAGAGGGTACGAGAAAAGTGGCAAACTTCTTAAAAGGAATTTTAACATTTATAACAACTTTGATTTAAACAGTGCCTTTAATGAAATAATAAAATTTTCCATAGAAGCTTTATCAACCAAAACCTGATAACAAAGTCAGACAAAGATATTAAAGCAGATGACCAACAGTTTGTTCAAAGAAGTGGGTTCAGTACTGAGGAAGTGCTACACTGTTGGAGATGCCATCTTTTGGATTTGTTATTAAACCAAGGCCCCATCTGCTTTTTCAGATGGAGTTAAAAGATACTATGACACTATTTGAAGAAGAGCAGGGGAGTTCTCCTGGGTGCTTTGGCCAATATTTATCCCACAATAATCTATTTAAAACAGATTGTTTGTTCATTATCACTGTGTGGCTATGTTACTGGACTAATCCAGAGACATGAGTTCACAGCAGCTAGAAATTTAAATTTAGTTAATTAAATATAATCTGGAATAAAGATGAAACTACCAGATTGTTGTTAAAAACTGATTGAGTTCACTAACATCCTTTAGGAAGGAAATCTGCCATCCTCACCTGTTTTTTATTTATTCATTCATGGGATGTGGGTGTCACTAGCTAGGCCAGCATTTTTATTGCCCATCCCTAATTGACTTAAGAAGGTGGTGGTGAGCCTCCTTCTTGAATCGCTGCAGTCCATGTGGTGTAGGTACACCCAAATGCTATTAAGGAGGGAGTTCCAGGATTTTGACTCAGAGACAGTGAGGGAATGGTGATATAGTTCCAAGTCAGGATGGTGTGTGGCTTGGAGGGGAATTTGCAGGTGTTGGTGCTGCTATGCATCTGCTACCCTTGTCCTTCTATGTGGTAGAACTTATGGGTTTGGAAAGTGCTTTTGAAGGAGACTTTGGTGAGTTGCCTGGTTTGGCCTAGATTTGACTCCAAACCCACAGCAATGTGGTTGATTCTTAACTGCCTTCTGAAATGTCCTAGCAAGCCACTCAGTTGTATCTAGTCACTATGAAAAAGTTGAGTAAGAACAACACTGGAAGGAACACCAGGCATCAACCAAGGCATCAGCAACAACAAAGGCAGACCTAATCAACCCTGTAAAATCCTCTTTGGAATCAAAATTGGGAGAGCTGTCCCATAGATTATTCAAACAATAGGCTGACTCACCGAATCATACTTTACAGCCAACATCCTAGACTCCTCCATCACCATCCCTGGGCATGTCCTACCCCAACAGCAGGGCAGACCCACCAGAGGTGGCAGCATAGTGACATACAGTTGGGAGGCAACTGCCCCGGGAGTCCTCAACCTTGAAATCTCGTAGGAGGTTATGCTTCAGACGTACAGGATAATGGTGAGACTACATCTGGAGTGCTGTGTACAGTATTGGTCCCCTTATTTAAGGAAGATATAAATGCAGTAGAAGCTGTTTAGTGAAGGTTTACTAGACTAATAACAAGAATGGGTGGGTTGCCTTATGAGGAAAGATTGGACAGGCTGGGCTTGTATTTGCTGGAGCTTAGAAGAGTAAGAGGCGACTTGATTGAAACCTTTAAGATCCTGAAGGGTCTTAACAGGGTGGATGTGGAGAGGATGTTTCCTCATTTGAGAATTTAGAACTAGGGGTCACTGTTTAAAAATAAGGGGTTGGCCATTTAAGATAGAGATGGCAAGAATGTTTTTCTCTCAAAGGGTAGTGAGTCTTTGGAACTCCCTTCCTCAAAAGGTAGTGGAAACAGAGCCTTTAAGTGTTTTCAAGGCAGAGGTAGATAGATTCTTGATAAACAAGGGGGTGAAAGGTTATCGAGTGCAGGTGGGAGGTTACAATCAGGATAGTCATGACCTTATTGAATGGCAGAGCAGGCTCGAAGGGCTGAGTGGCCTACTCCTGCTCCTAACTTATATGTCCGTATGGCATCAAGTTGAACATGGGCAAGGAAACCTTCTGCTGATTATCACATATTGCCCTCTCTAAGGTAATGAATCAGTACTCTACCAGGTTGAACACCAATTGAAAGAAGCACAGAGGGTAGCAAGGGCACAGAATGTACTCTCAGTGAGATACTTCAATGCCCATCACCAAGAGCATTCGATACCACCACCACTGACTGAGACCTGAAGGACATATCTGCCAGACTGGTCCTGCGACCAGTGGTGAGAGAACCAATTTGAAGGAAAAAAACTTGCTTGATCTCATCCTTACCAACTACCTGTCGCAGATATATCTACCCATGACAATATTGGTAGGGCTGACGACCTTACAGTCCTTATAGAGACAGAGTTCCATCTTCACGCTGAGCACACCTCCATTGTGTTGTGTGGACATATGACTATGTTAAATAGGATAGATTCAGAACAGATCTAGCAACTCAAAACTGAGCAACCATGATGTGCTGTGGGTTGTCAGCAGGAACAGAATTGTTTTCTGCCACAACCCGTACGCTCATGATCCATCATATCCCTCAATCTACCATTACCATCAAGTCAGATGATCAACCCTGGTTCAATGCGGAGGGTGTACTAAGAATGAGGTACGAATCTGATGAAGCTATAACACAGAACTACATGCATGCTAAACAGCAGAAGCAGCTTGTGATCTCTCAAGCAAGGATAGATCAAAGATTTGCAGTTCTGCCACACCCAGTCATGAATAATGGTAGACAACTAAACAACTAGTGGGAGGATGAGACTCAATGAGCATTCCTGCTCTCAATGATGGCAGATCCCAGTACTTGACTGCTAAAGTGCCAAAGACAAGTTGAAGCATTGGTAACCATGTTCAGCCAGAAGTGCCAAGTGGATGATCCATCTCGGCCTCCTGCTGAGGACCCCAGCATCACCGGTGCCAGTCTTCAGCTGATTTGATTCACTCCACATGATATAAAAAACTATCTTCAGCTGCTTCATCAATGACTTTCTCCTCCATCATATAGTCAGACATAGGGATGTTCGTTGATGATTGCACAATGTCAGTTCCATTTGGAACTCCTCAGACACTGAAGCAGTCCATGCCCATATGCAGTAAGACCTGGACTGGTTTGAGAGAAGCTTGGGCTGATAAATGAGAAGTAACATTTATGCTATACTAGTGCCAGGCAATGACAATCTCCAAGAAACAAGTGTCTAACCATCTCCCATTACCATCGCTAAATTTAAGATCTTCATCATTCTGGAGATCACCATTATCTGGAACTTTACTGGACAAGCCACATAAACGCTGTGGCTACAAGAGCAGGAAAGAGGTTGGGAATTCTGTGGTGAGTAACTCACCTCCTGACTCCCCAAAACCTTTCCTCAATCTGCAAGTCACAAGTGATGGAATACTATCTACTTGCCTGGATGAGTGCAGCTCCAACAATACTCAAGACACTTGACACTGTCCAGGATAAAGCAGTTAACCACTGGCACAAAGTGGCAGCAGGACGTACTGTATACAAGGTGCACTGCAGCAATTCACTAAGGATCCTTCAACAGCACATTCCAAATCCCCCATCTTTACCACCCATAAGAAAAGAGCAGCAGGCACTTGGGAACACCATCAGCGGCAAGTTTATCTGCATGTCACACGCCATCCTTCACCATTCCTTCACCGTCACTGAGTCAAAACCCTGGAACTCCTTACCTAACGGCAGTCTGCGTGTGATGGATTGCAGCACTCCAAGAAGCCAGTTCAGCACTTGCTGTAAAGTAATTTAGGAATGGGCATTGAATGCTGGCCTTGCCCACATTCCATGAATGAATAACAAAATATATATAAATCAGTTCTTTCTTTCTACCCAACATATGCCTAGAGGGGGTAGAGGAGCTTCCAATGTTAAAGGGAGGAGTTATAGAAAAATAGATTAACTGGGGCTTTCTCAACTTCACGAAGAGTTGCCTCAGAGGATGCTTTAAAGAGATATATTTGATTAATTAGTGAACCAGGTCAGCAGGCAAGTAAGAAAGACTTGCGTATATATAATGGCTTCCATTACCTCAGGAGCTCTCAAAGCACTTACAGACGGTAAGGTCCCACGTATATCAATTGGATAACAACTGCATCATCTGTTTTTAGGTTTGGTTGATGAATAAATATTGGTCACAAGGCTGGGAAGAGCTCTCCTGTTCTTCTTGGGTTTTTGACAAGGCCTTGCTTTAATGTCTCATCCGAAAGATAGCAACTCCAACTGGGCAGCAGTCACTCAATACTGGCACTGGAGTGTCAGCCTAGATTTTGTGGTCAAGTCCTGAGAATGAACACAAAACTTTGTGACTCAGAAGGCCGAGTACTACCCACTGAGTTAAAATTGGGGCAAGTTCAGGGACTAGAAGGGCAAGTTTATTTTTTGGGACTCCCGCACAGGTTTAATGCAAGGTGGAAGTAAGATACTTTAATGAAAATATCTCATATGCTAGCTAATTTTGATTACAATTGAATATATAAATCAACATCACAGGTTCAGTTTAAATAGACAATACATTCCATGCAAAAATATAGATCTCTCATTTCATTTCCATCAGAGGGGTAATTTTGATTGATGCATAAAGAAAACATTGTTCTTGAATGCGTGCGTTTAAAAAAAACTGGTCCATTAACGTATCAAAACATATTTGAACGAAGACAAGGATGCACAAAAAAGGCCAAAAGTTGTACTTGGTACAATACTTTCATCCCAGCACACGCGGTGAAGGGTTGTCTGTGCGTGTGGTTGTGTGGCTCATGGTGCCCAACCCCACCCAGTCAGTCATTGCCAATATTTTTTATAACTAAAAGTAGTCAAAGAAAATGAAAAAAAAAACAAACAGGTTTTTAAATTAATGCCTCTGTTTGCTTGCAGCATTCTGCAACGGGATTAATTCCCGAAGCCTCCAGGACAATACGGGACGGTTGGTATCTCTGGGGGGCGTGCCCGGTTTGTGTGTGTGTGTGTGTCTGTGTTTGAGCAACAAGAAGTAACTCCACACAAAATAACCCACAATCAAACGCTCCTTTTCCACTGCAGCAGGTGAGAGTGGACGTCCTTTTCTCGATCTGCACAAACTTCTGATCAATCGCAAACAAACGCCTGCGTGGGGGGTGAAGGAAAGCAGAAAGAAAGCCTTTCACAATAGGTTGGATGGCCAATCACCCCCTCCCTCCCCAACCTTGCAATGAAGTTACATTATAAAATCATTTTATGCGTTATTCGTGACGTGAGTCCCATTCATGAGTAAGACTCGGAGAGGGCGGGGGTTACCTTATATAGATTGCGCGGGTGGAGCAAGAGATAGTGAAGAGTGGATGAAACTGGAACAGACTAGATATACGTATATAATTATATATATATATTTTTAAAAAGCCAAGTAATCCCACCCCAGTAAGAATTACTGAAAAACATAGTCTGCATCTGTGAAATTCTGAGGCGATTGCTACAATGTATCCGCCAGCAGCGCGGTAAAAATGTAACTAAACCTGTGACTGAAAAATAACAAATTAACTCCCATCCGCACAATCAGTTGTATCCAAATGCATCATGTAGGAATATATGAAGTGAATTGTACCCTTGTAAAAAAAAATACATATTCGTATTACAATAGATGCAAAAATGTATTTTCAGCAGGCGTTGGTTGTGAAATGGGGGTGTGGATTTTGTTTAAAAAAAACACCTAACTCATAAATTGTAACAAATCAGTTTTTGGGGGATGGATAAAATAAATGAAAGCATCCAAACGTTGGACAATAATAATAAACGTGTTTAGCAGGCAGGATTTGTTTTCTGAAAAATAAAAGGATTTAAGTGGCGAAGCTTTCGGTGGTGGTTCGTGTATTTCCGTCTTTTTCCGGCTGGCTACATGAAGATGGAATCTCCCAGTGAGAACTGGTTGCAACCGGTTGTTAGATTTTTTGTGTGAGGGAAAAGACGAGCAGCAGTGAAAAAGCTTCCCAGTCACTCCAGGAGCTATAGCTACGTTTTTATTTAATAAAGCATCCTGCTACGTTTTTTTAAAGCTTTCAGATTCACTGGGAGATTAAAAGAGAGAGAGAGAAAATCCATTCTCTTAAGTTTGTGCACATCTAAAGATTAATTTATTTTCAACTCCAGCTTTGTAAGAGAGGAGAGAAAGAAAAAAACAGCACGCGAGACACGAGAGGAGAATATATATATATATATTATATCATCATTATTGGGATAACTTGCCAAGAGAGCACTTCTTATTGAAGACCAAAGAGACTTTCTATATTGTTCCAGAATTGGAGGGCAGCTTTTTAAAAAAAATTCAATTCCTCTTCGGGGATAAATTGTAGCTCAATTCAGGAGAATCTCGAGGAGGGATTTGCAACCATTAGGTAAGTGGAGCACTTTGCTTTCTAACGGCCATGGGGTTTTTAAGGGGGAATGGGGCCTGTATTTTGGCATTCGACACGTTTAGGGGAGTGTCTTTCGTTTTCGCTAACGTTTGTTTTGGAGGGAGGTAAATCTGCTCAAAGAAGCACGAGTCTTGTATTTTTTTATTTGTGTGTAGACTGTTTCACTTATTAATTGCAAAATACCATTTTTGTTTTATTCTGGTGATAATCTGTTCAATCCTTTCTCGACAAGAAAAAGACGATTGGAATTTTGTATGTACAACCAGTGGTGTTTATCAAAAAGGGGTTTATTAAATATACGAAATAGGTTTAGAATTGATTCCAGGAATGATTAATAGTTTAAAACTCACCTTTAATTTTTATTTTCTTACGTTTTTGAAAATCCTGCCAGGATGAGCATGAAGCTGCAGCTCCTAGATGTATTAACCTAATTTTGGGTGGGTTGTATAAGCTCTTTTAACAAAGTATTTTCTCTCCTCATTGTTCACAAAAAAAAACAGCTTAAGGCAACTTTACAGTCTCAGATTCGCTTAAACTTGCACTTTTTCCTGCCGTTTTCCACATGGGCCGTTAGCACGGTTATAGAAACTTACACTACATAAACACTAATTAAATGCATGTTCTTTGCAGACTATAGTTATTTTACGTAATTTGACAATTGTGGTGCTGTTTGTCTCTCCTGTTTCTTTTTTGAAGAAAAGAAAGGAAATTTCTTTCCTGTTAAAGAATCGTGTCCTGAAAATACTTTTTTAAAAAAAAAGACACATCCAGGGAGGAGGGTGGAGATGATTTGGTTCTGATTTATTTACCCTTGTTTGTGTTTTTGAATTGATCTTTGTTTTTGTGCTGTTTTGAGACTCGTGTCTTTTTGTCCATCGGGTGGGACTTGGATTGCGCGGTTTTGGTGACGCTCCCTGGAGGTATTGTGAAAAGTGTTTAAAACCACGTTTTGAACGTTATGCACAAGACGAACCAAACTCGGGAGCAGTTGAGTTCCCGCCTTCCGGGCCCTTGTCTATTGGGTCTTTATTAACAGTGCTTACTTGTGTTCTCTCTCTGGCTGGCCCAGCAGCTGTCGGTCTCTCAAGTAGGTTGGATCCGAGCAGATTCCCCCCCACCGCGGGTATATTGAAAAACTTTAAAGTTGCGCTACCTAATCTTGTTTAAGGCCCTTATGGTGTGCAATCCCAACGTGCTGTGTCTGCGTACATGAAATACTAAGATCTGTTAAATTATAAAATAAAAACTCAAGGATTGCTAAAATTGCCATTAAACTTCAGGGCAGCCCGTTTTATGATTTACTGTAACTGCGTGCAATAATTCTGATATTTATAATAGCTTCCCTCATACTCTTAAACCAACATGAAGCAACCCAAGCCTTTGTGCCCTATAGCAACTTGCTCAAATGGTAATTTTTGGACTGTATGTGTGTGAAAGAGATCAGTTACTCAGAGCATATCCAGTATAAAGTTGGTATGGTCTGAATGAATGCAAGAACGAGCCAAATTGTATTTATAACAATAATATTTTACTCAAGAAACACACTCGCAATCCAAAAGTTGAATTGCAGTGTGCCTTGCATTGAAAAATTCCTACATGGGCCAGGTAATCAGGTTAAAATAAGACAAACACATAACCATGTAGTAATATTATTTAAGGAAGAATGTAACTGTGTTGGAAGCAGTTCAGAGAAGACTTACCATATTAATGCATGGAATGGGCTGGTTGCCTTATGAGGAAAGGGTTTTTAAAGAATTCATTCATGGGATGTGGGCTTCGCTGGCTGGGCCAGCATTTATCGCACATCCCTAGTTGCCCTTGTGAAGGTGGTGGTGAGCTGCTGCCTTGAGCCGCTGCAGTCCATGTGGTGTAGGTATATCCACAGTGCTGTTAGGGAGAGAGTTCCAGGATTTTGACCCAGTGACAGTGAAGGAATGGCAATATGTTTCCAAATCAGGATGGTGAGCGACTTGGAAGGGAACTTCCAGGTGGTAGTGTTCAAGCTAGGAATTTTAGAGTAAGAGATAACTTGTTTGAAACATACAAGACCCTGAGGGGTCTTGACAGGGTCGATGTGGAGAGGATGTTTCCTCTTGTGGAAAAATTTAGAGCTAGGGGTCACTGTTTAAAAATAAGGGTCATCCATTTAAAATAGAGGTGAGGTGAATTTTTTTCACTGAGGGCCCTGAGTCTTTGGAACACTCTTCCTGCAAGGATGGTGGAAGCAGCATCTTTGAATATTTTTAAGGCAGAGGTGGATAGTTACTTGGTAAGCAAGAGGGTGATAGGTTATAGGGGGTAGGTTTGGGATGCAGACTCCAGATTTATTTCGGATCAGCCATAATCTTATTAAATGGTGGAGCAGACTTGAGGGGCTGAAAGGCCTACTCCTGCTCCTTTTTTTGTATATTCGTATAACAAAAACAGAAAACAAATTCAGCAGGTAACAAGGGAGTGGTAGACCAATTATTAAAGGAGAGGTAATGTTAAATTAAAATTATTGAAATTACAAACCAATGCACTGTTCCTACATTACAGGCACTGAAGTAAATATACATTTTGTCATTTAAGTACTTCATTGAGGACCAAAACCATGAAAGGAATAGGGCTACACTGGTACTTTTCCATTTTGCATCTTTACAGGGTTGAATTTAGTTGAGCTTCAGATGACTTAATTCCTCTGACATGGTGAGAGTAAGTGACTTGTTCTGAAATTGTGGAGATTGCACAAATGATAAATACATTTATACATTTTTATAAAGCATTTTGTGTTGAAAGTCCTCCCAGTATATTTTTGAAGTGCAGTTGTAGTTCAGAATAACGCCAACGTATTTGATTCCCATTGCGGCTGAGGGGTAGACTTGGGGCCTGCCTCAGAGAGTAGAAGGCAATGGCAAAACCACCACTGATACAAAATGACTTTGGTTTTCCCAATATTTTATTTAATTAGAGGACATTTAGTCAGAAGCTCGACTAAATTCAACCCTGTAAGACGCAGGCAGAGCACTCATGGAATAGAATTACTCCTGGTGATGCAGGCAAAGACAGAAGCCATTTTGCATACAACAAAATCAGGTGACTGGGCAGGGGTTTTTTTTGGTGTTGTCTATTGAGCTGCTGGCTAGGCTGTTGGGAGAATTCCTTTCTCCAAATAGATGGGGATTTACTGACAACAGGCAGTAGCGACCTCATCTAAATGATGGCAGCTCCAACAATGCAGTAGCCCCTCAACTAAATGTCAACTGAAATGATGCGCTGCTGTCTTGAGTGGAGCTGGAGCCTGTGACCTTCTGATTCTGCTTTTACTCCATCAGCTGGAAGAGTTCTGTGCACATCAGTGTTGTAGCTTTGCTTCTTGAGAAGATTGTTACCGATGAGCGAAATAATATTTAAACCAATATGCTTTCATTTTTATTAATTTAAGTTGCTCCAAAAATTGCCTGCACTGGTAATGGATTTGCAAGAACCATCACTTCACTTTATTTGTATTACAGCTCAGAAGGTTTTTTTTCCCAGATACAGGTACAACCCAAATTTCAAAAGACAAAATCTGTAATTATATTCCTCAGGGTTTTTCACAATTCAAGTGGATCCAAATTTCAGATGCTTATTATTATGTTTTACTGAAATTCTGGTTAAAATGCTGCATTTTTTTTTTGTTGGGAGTTTGAAAAAGGGCTCAGCATCTTTTTAGACTGAGGAATATTACCACTGCATACTTCTGCCTATTCAGATTGACCGTTTGAGCTACACTAGCAAAAAAACCTGAAAAATGAGTACTTGGTGAAAAATCAAGATCAGAATTGTGACACAAATTGAACCAATTAAAACCATTTGGGCCTTTCAAGCCCATATGACCATGTAAGTCAAAATTGACACTGAGAAATGTTTTTAAGCTTTACTTGGTACTAGAAGAAAATAAAAGGCCAAAGTTTTACTGTTTACTCTGCATGATAAACACAGACATTTAATATATTTATTGTATTGCAAAAGGACCAAAAGATAAGCTGCACTATTGGAGGTGCTGTTTGGTTGAGACGTTGAACCAAAATCCCATCTGCCCACTCTAGCAGCGCTGAAAGATCTTATGACAGTCCTCAAAGAAGACCAGGGGAGTTCTCTGCAATGTTTTGGTCAATGTTTATGTATCGGCATCCCTCCACCACTCCACTGTCAATTGGCAGACAGCATCTAGTACTGGATGAGAAGAAATGTCCTCTAATTAAATAAAATATTGAGAAAGCCAAAGCCATTGTTTTGATTTCTTAGGCTATGTAGGCATTTCCGGGGTGGGGGACGGGTGGGGGACGGGGGGACGGGATTTGGGGGGGGGGGGGGGGGGGGGTGAAAAGTTGGGCTTAGCTGGAGATGGCGGAGGTTGGTGGGAGGGAGAAGTCATGCCTAGTGCGGGTGGGAAGTGGGAAATTGCTGTGCAGTCCTTACCTGGGAATTTCTTGGAGCGGGGGTTCCAGATGTATTACCCTGGGGCCTGGAAGTGAAATCAATGAATTTGATGTTCGGTCATTTTTCACTCGCTGTTGGCCCAAACCTTCCGATCAGAGTCAGAATCCCTGTGCGGACTCTGATGGATAGAGAATTACCCACTTGCATGTGTTGAAAAGGCTTCAACTCCCAATGGAGGATCCTGCAGAACTCCCTCAGTGCAGGAATCCTTGTGGAGAGCAGGAAAGAGAATCTGCGCCAAAGCTACCCCACCCTGCCGCCATCCCCCCCCCCCCCCTTTTTTTTTATGGCACTAGCTGCTGTATTCTAGTAAACATTTAAAGGCCCGCAAACTTCTCTGTCTTGGGTCAGGATGAGAGGAGCAGTCAGGTCAGAGGGGGTGGGGGGAGTTGGGTTGTGGGGATAATCGGGTGGTTTGCGGGGGGTGTCGGGTGTCAGTTGAATTGTTCTCCAGGAGTTGGACTAGGATTTTTCCAACATTTCTTGGATAACTATCCAGCCAAGTAAGTTGGAACTGTCTGAAATCTCTGAATTTAGCTCCGAATCAGACACTTTTTCAGAGAGCAAGACAATTGCCCCAAACTTCCTGAGTAAGTCCCACGAAGACATCAGGACTTCTATGGGGCCCTGATGATCTGGAGACCGGAAGATCTGGGCCATTGACTCTGGAGCAGCACTTAACTGATGTGATCCAGTTTGGTAATGAATTTATGACAGCCAATTAGCTGAAATTAAACTACAATCTAACAATCACTTGAGACTCTAGAATAGAGAGTTGCAGTGATGGATAAGAAATAAGGATTGTTTAAATAGTTTGTTTTTTAAAAGTTTTGTTTAATAGGAACATTTTTCTCAAATTAGTTTAATAGAATTCAATGATTTAGTCCTGAAATCCTATAAACCTCTGTTGGATTTTCATAGGGTTTCAGTGTCAGCCTTTCAATTAGTAGGGATGTTCATTAGATTAATGCTAGATGCTATGAAATAGGTATAAAATGTGCCCAAACTCAGAAGGATTATGTACACGTTAAAGTAACAAGTTAAATCTTTCCCCTTATCCAGCAAATAAATATTGATTATAAGTAATTGAATCCTAACACTTGCTTTGGGTTTACAATATTCTTAATTGCCCACATATCCCAGTTCAACTTATTGATAGTTGACGAATGCAAATCATTTACTCCATACAACATTTGCGTGAAATGTAAATTGCTTACTATTTACAAAGTTACCAATTATACAGCTAGGCATTCATATATTAACTAATGCTACTTAATAGGTTAACACCTGATTAGTCAACACAGTTCTAATTTATTGTGAATTACAAAAAGTAAAAGCAGCCAATGTTATTATGGCACAGGAATGACTGAATTATCATGGTCTTGCAGAATCTGAGAAACTCTGAAAAACTCAGAAGCTGAGTTTTGCTTAGTGATGGTATTAAGTTGCATTTGGTGCTCAAGACTGCAGTACAGATTTACTAAGGTTAAGTTTACACTCCATTCAACGTACTGCTGGGACCCCAGACCATCCCTCGGAAAAGACCATATGATATACAATCTCCACCTTTTGTAAGTCGGCTGTTGTGACAAGGGCCATTTATTGCCTTCCTCTGAAATACCAGGGTCTCACTTCTGGATGTGCCCATGATGAGTTGAATTCCATGGTCCTTATCTGTCTTGGTTTAGCTCATCCTCGCTTAACTAGCTTTGCATTATATTAAGGCAATGAGGAGATGGTAAGAAATTGATGATAAAAGACCCTAATAGTAATTCTGTATTAAGAAGGAACAATAGACATTTTCTATACCAAGGATAATTTGCCAACTCCAGAGAAGATGATACTTCGTTAAACATGAGGTATCTGGCACAGAACATTTCAGAAAAAGATCTAAATAAACAATCATGACCTCAACATGATGTGAAGCTAAGATCATCCTTAGGTAGAAGTTCTTCAAGTCACTTTATTACTGTCTTTTGGACTGCCCTATGTTTAGGAGAGGTTAATTTATTGCTGGGAGTTCAAATAGCCAAGGCTGTTTACATCTACAGGACTGATGTAGGAGAGATGAAGGTGCATGTCCTGAAACCTGTTTATTTAGCACTGGTCAAGATTCACAAAGCTTTGTATCTGAAATAATGCAATCTGGATAGGGTTGAGGCTGATCAGTATATCTGCGAGTGTTCGTGATAGGAGCTAGTTTATTGCTTTACTAATTGTGGGTCCATGCCATGGCATTATGCGTGAGGATAATGGAGAGTTGTGATGTTACTTCTGCCCAAAGCCAGATGCACTAAGCTGGAGGGCAGCATGGTGGAAGTCAAAATATGGCAGTGGAGTAGTCTATTTTTAATAATAAATCACACTCCTGAACTGTACTCCAGGCCTAGTTACAACAGAAATAATCTCATTTGCAAGTCATTAAATCTAAATGACAGGAGTTCTCTGATAGTTGAATGTGTTAATACATGCCTGGTGTTGTACTGAGCAGCATAGATCACAAGACCTTGATATGTTAAGTTAGCTAACTTGAGCTTTGGGCTGTGGGATAGTTTGGGAACTCTAAGTAGGCTTGAGACCTTTGAGCTAGGGAAAGGGAAAATCAGATGGGGGTTCCTTCTGTTGGAAAGTAGGGAAAAGGAGAATCAGATGGGGTTCCTTCTGTTGGAAAATAAGTATGTGCTTGTACAATTGCTTGCATGTGTTTACATTTGTGTGATAAAGGAGGAGAAAAAAAATCTGAGGCTACCAGCTGAGCCAGCAGGGCACTTGGTGTTATGGAAACCAATTTCCAAAATTCCTGTGAGCCAAAAGAAAGTTCATAACTTGCAAAGGACGTTGCAAAGCGTTATGCAGTCACTGAAGTCCCAACTTACATTTGGTCACATTTTGTAATGTAGGGAACCTCAACCAATTTGTACTTTAAAGGTTCAACATGCTGCAGTGAGAATGATAACCAGATGACCTGTTTTTGCTGGTATTGGTTGAGGGGTAAATGTTGCCCAGGGCATCGGCATGGTGCCACGGGATCTTTTATGCTGAAATAAAGGGGAAGTAGGACCTTGGCTTAATGTCTCGTTTGAAGGATTGGCAGCTCTAGCAGTGCAACAAAGCTCTCAGTGCGTATCGGTCTAGATTATCTGATCAAGCACCTGAAGTGGACCCTGAACGTATTTCCTTCTCTCATGTGAGAGTGCAACTACCTCTGACACTTTGTTTATATCTCAACACTGTAAAAGTTTATAAAGGTGATTATAATCTTGTTTTTGTGCGAAGATAGAATTCCTTGGAAAAAAGTTGGAACTGGCTGTTATTGATTCTTAAAATTTGATAAGGTATCATGTATGCTATTTGCAAAGGAAGTGGCAGTTGGATTAAGGACAGTTTTTAAAAAATATTCATTCACAATGTAGGCATTGCTGGCAAGGTGATTTATTGCCATCCCTAGTTGCCCTTAACTGAGTGGCTTGCTAGGCCACGAAGGAGGACATTTAAGAGTCCACCACATTGTCACAAGTCTTAAGTCATATGTTGGCCAAACCAAGTAAAGATTGCTCTAAAGGATTGAAGTGAACTAATGGGTTTTTACGCCAATCCTTTAGTTACATGACCACCATTACTGATCCTAGCTTTTTATTCCCGATTTATTTATTAACCAGACTTAAATTCCTCAGCTGTTGTTGTGGAATTTGAACTTGCATCTCCAGATCATTAATCCAGACCACTGGATTATGACTGATAGAGGGATGACTGAAGTAAAGAAGATTGAGGCCAAAGGGAAGTTTGGCCTCAGAATGGCAGAGTAATTGGTAATGTTCCAGTGGGCGTATGTTGTAGCTGCTCTTACTTACTGTAAATGTAAATAACTGGATTTGGGTACTGAAAAAATCTACAATTGTTGCAAATTGGGAGGGTACAATAAATTTTTGGGTTAAAATTGTGAAAGGCTATAATAGAGCACAATGGGCAGATGAGCGGCAGATAGAGTTTTAATTTAGTCTGAAGCAAGATTAAAGATAAGAAATGTACCTTTAATGGAGTAGACAAACAGGTACTACAGTATTTAGACACAAGCATTAAAAGTGGCAGCATAAATCATTAAGTGTAAAAAGGTGAATAAAATTCTCACTTTTATAGCTAGAGACTACTATACTTGAGCTTTAGTTAGGCAAATTTGGAAATAGAACACTAAATGGCTGATTTACCCAGGAATGTTGAGGTCCCTGGGTGGTGGGAAGGGCAGGTGTTATATTTCCTGTGTTTTATATGGTGAAATATAACATACGGTTTTTGGCACCAAATTATAGGAATTATTAAAAATAATGGAAAAGATGCAGTATCTGTTCACGTGGACGTTTGTCAGGAACTAAGGGGCCGTTGCTGTTCTGAAAGACTGGAGAGGATAAGCTGTTTTTTCACTACAGCATATAAGGTAAACTCAATCCAATGACGATCTTGGGGATTATGAAAGATTATTGTGACTGATCAATGAGATTATAATGAGGGTAAAAATTTAAGGTCATTCTTTTTAAAACAAAACTCAGTCATTGGTTAACTGGTGCATTCTTCAGGGCAACACCTCCACCAATCAGAATCCACTTGCCAACTGATCACTCTCTTCTCATGCAGTATAAACTATACGTTCCCTTTACGTTTATTATTTTTGCAAATTGCCCTGGTGAGTACAAGATGAAAAGCTTTGACAGCTTGTCTTTTTTCAACAATGCTCAAAAAGAATTGAACGAAACACTGGATTTTTTTAAATGTTGTTAGAATGAGAAATTCTCTGCCACAACTATTCTTGAAGCAGAGTTCATAATTTCCTTGTAAAAGGGAATGAGTTGTTTGCAAAGAAAAAAAATATAAGTACTTAAATGAGCAAGAGTGGTATTAGACTAGCTAGTTTACATGGAGGAAAAAAATGCCAAGAGATGTGATGAGATAAATTACCTCTGATATTAATGAATGTACTAAAATATAGTGCTTAACTCTGAGATGGCAAAGTGTAATCTGGGGTGTGGGGTTGGTAATTTTTCACTAGCTGTACCTGAGGTGGAATTGTACTTTTGATGCAAATCACACCATCACTGTGGTGAAAGTAATTGGGACTGGAATAATTTGTCCCCCTCTCTCTTGATATAATATTCTACTCCAGTAAATGGAACTGTGATAAAACTGAGCATTGCCTGTGATTACATTTCTTGTTACTTCGTTGCAGATAGATTTTTTTTTGAACACCAAACTCTCAATGAAGGTTACCCCTTCATTAAAAGCCAACCTGTTTGTTTGGAAAATGAGGACTTAGATTTTCAGTTCTTGAAGCTGATGGCAACTTCATTAAAAAGAACTGGTTACTGTTGATGTTACAATTGGGGAAAATCCTAAACTGAGATGCCGTATTTATTGCTACAATACGTGAGAAGAGCAAAACACGTTGACATGCTAGTTCCTTGATCATGGAGTTGAGCGGCAGTGTACCACTGGAGCGGAGCATTTTCCCATTCCAGTATGGTTCAGTTTTGGGAAGCTTCCCAGTTGGTCAAATTATGCCCTCGCCTGACTCAACTGTTCCACTTTAAACTGCCCTGGAAAAATTCCTCTTTACGGTTCATTTCTAGTTGCCTTGAAGTATTAAGTGTTGGACTGAAGTCGCACTTGGGCCAGAGGAGGTAGTAAGGCTGACAGATCGTTTGGGTTTTTAAGAGCTATCCAGCAGCTTTCATGGTATTTTTCTTTACTCTAGTGCCAGTCCACAAATTGCCACATTTAATTAATTCAATTTCCCATGGTGGATTTTGAACTCGAAATCTTTGGATTGCTAGTCCAGTGCCATAACCACTAGGATACAATGCATAGTTTCCAGAGGAGGCCACTGCATAGTAATGCAGAGTGTAATTGCTATTGCATTTTTTTTTTTACACTTATCTAGTATGAGCACAGTTAGCTTAATTTGTGCTGCCCTTCATATGCTGTCCCATATGCTGTTTTTGAGATGAACCCACAAAATGGTGGGAATTGAAGCAGGAATCTTGCTAATCTGCATGATTCACCACAAGAATAGTTGCACTTTTCAGTTGAACCACGTGAGATGGTGAGCTTTTTCCTTCATCCCTAATGGCATGCATTGATTCCCACGTATATTGAGGTGACATTTTGCCAAATGAACTTCCATTGGTTGCAGGTGGGTGGATACAGATTTTTTTTCCTGCCAAATTCGGAATACCTTTTTCCCACCTCGTCCAAGTTCTTTTTATGTGTTCTCCTTAGAGCAGAGAAGGCTAAGAGGAGATGGATAGATGAAACATATATAATATCCTGAGGGGGCTTGACGGAGTGGATGCTGAAAGGATGTTCTCCCTCGTCGGAGAGACTAGAACTAGGGTACACAATTTAAAAATAAGGGGTCGCCCATATAAGACAGAGGTGAGAAGAGATGTATTTCCCTTGAGAGTTAACATCTTTGGAATTCTGTTCCCCAGAGAGCAGTGGGGGTAGGGCCATTGAATATATTTAAGACCGAGGTAGTTAAATTCTTGACTAACAAGGGAGTCAAAGGGGGATAGGTAGGAATGTGGATTTGGGGCCACAATCAGATCAGCCATGATCTTATTAAATAGCCGAGAAGACTCGAAGGGGCTGAATAGCCTATCTCTGCTCCTAATTCTTACGTTCATGCGTTAGAGTTTTAAATCATGAAGGGTTTTGATACAGAAACTTGCAAATTATTGAAGGTTTGATAGCCAGAGGGCACAGGTTTAAAGTGAGACCAAAAGGACTGGAGACAACATGAAACAAAGAGTGGTTAGGATTTGAAATGTACAGCCTGATAAATTGGCGAATACAGCTTCGTTAGTAATTTTCAGAAGGGAATCAGTAAATACTTGGCGAAAAGAATTATGGGGATTATGGGGAAAGAGCTGGGTGTGAGATTAACTGAATTGCTCTTCAAAAGAGCAGACACAGACTCAGCATGAGCTGAATAGTTTACCGTGCTGTAACATTGTATAGTTTTTTTGTTCAAGGAATGTGGGTGTCGCTGGCTGGGCCAGTATTTACCCATCCCTAACTGCCCTTGAGAAGGTTGCCTTCTTGAGCTGCTGCAGTCCATGTGGTGTAATTACACCCATAAGTGCTGTTGGGAAGGGAGTTCCAGGATTTTGACCCAATGATAGTGAAGGAACAGTGATATAGTTCCAGGTCAGGATGTTGTGTGGCTTGGAGGGGAACTTGCAGGTGGTGGTGTTCCTATGCGTCTGCTGCCCTTGTCCTTCTAGGTGGTTGAGGTTGTGGGTTTGGAAGGTGTTGAAGGAGCCTTGGTGAGTTGCTACAGTGCATCTTATGTGTGGTACACATTCCTGCCACTATGTTAGTGGTGGAGGGAATGAATATTTAGGGTGGTTGGGATGCCAATCAAGCAGGCTGTTTTGTCATGGATAGTGTCAAGCTTCTTGTGTTATTGGAGTTTCACTCATCGGGGCAAGTGGAGAGCATTCCATTAAGCTCCTGACTTGTGCCTTGTAGATGGTGGACAGACTTTGAGGAGTCAGGAGGTTAAGTCACTTACTGCATAATTCCCAGCCTCTGGCTCATTCTTAAAAACGCAGTATTAATATGGCTGGTCTAGTATAATTTCTGGTCGGTGGTAACCTCCAAGGCTGCATTTGATCAAGTGTGACATCAAGGAGCCCTAGCAAAACTGGAGCCAATGGGAATCGGAGAGGGGAAAGCTCTCCACTGGTTGGAGTCATACTTAGCACAAGGGAAGATGGTTGTGGTTGTTGGAGGTCAGTCATCTCAGCTTCAGGACATCACTGCAGGAGTTCTTCAGGGTAGTGTCCTCAGCTCAACCATCTTCAGCTGCTTCATTAATGACCTTCCTTCCATCATAAGGTCAGAAGTGGGGATATTCGCTGATGATTGCACAAGGTTCAGCACCATTTGTGATTCCTCATACTGAAGGAAGCAATCAGTGTCCAAATGCAGCAAGACCTGGACAATATCCAGGCTTGGGCTGACAAGTGGCAAAGAACATTTGCACCACACAGGTGCTGGGCAATGACCATCTCCAACGAGAGAGAACCTAACCATCGCCCCATCATGTTCAACGGCATTACCATCACTGAATTCCCCCACTATCAATATCCTGGGGGTTACCACTGACCAGAAACTAAACTGGACTAGCCTTGTAAATACCCTTGCTACAAGAGCAGGTCAAAAGCTAGGAATCCTGTGACGAGTAACTCACTCCTGACTCCCCAAAGCCTGTCCGACGAGTAACTCACTCCTGACTCCCCAAAGCCTGTCCGCCACCTACAAGGCACAAGTCAAGAGTGTGATGGAATACTCCCCAGTTACCTGGATGAGTGCAGCTCCTGCAGCACTTGAGAAGCTTGACACCATCCAAGACAAAGCAGCCCGGTTGATTGGCACCGCATCCATGAGCATTCACTCCCTCCACCACCAATGCACAGCAGCAGCAGTTGTGTAACATCTACAAGATGCCCTGCAGGAATTCACCAAGGCTCCTTGGACAGCACCTTCCAGACCTATGACCACTACCACCTAGAAGGACCACAGAGTTATCTGGTCTGTTCTGGTATTTCTGCTCCAAATGGGCCTTCTCCATCTTCATCTAATCCCATCTACATTTCCTTAGATTCCTCTTCCTCACCCCCTCATGAGTTTATCTAGCTTTCCCTTAAATGCATCTTTAATATTCATCCCAGGCTGACAGGTATGACCTCCAAGTTCAATGTCATTCTGCTGGTGCAATAGTGGCTGGAGGGGTCTTTCACGCAGCCAGCAATGAGCATTTGAGTTTGGCTAATTTAGGGACCATTCCTGTAAGTTCAGGATAGTACCGAAAATGCTGAGTGACATTTCTGGGAGCAACTCAATTCCAAACCAGTAGTACTACTAAATTGCCAGCAGAGAAACACACCTAGGGAGACAGGCACTCATTCCACAAACCCATTTGTCTGCAGGGAAGATGCAGTCCAAATATTGTGCAAGCATGCCCTTTCCCCACATTTGAAACTGAAACTAAAACAAGAAAATTTCATAAAATGTCAAGTCAGAAAATGTGGAACATGCACCTCATATGAAGCCAGTAACAAATTCAGGACAAATGAAACCAAACGTTCTTCAGGGAATATATATAAAAATAAACTCCTCCTACAACAATCATGGGACTGCAGCAGTTCAAGAAGGCAGCTCACCACCACCTTCTCAAGGGCAACTAGGGGATGGACAATAAATGCTGGTCCAGCCAGCAAAGCCCACATCCTGTGAATGACTTTTTTTAAAAAAATCTTGATGGTGGGATGATTCAGCAGGGTAATGCCTGTGAGGAAACAGCTGAGTTCTCAGCCTCTGATCTGCCCTTGTGACCACAGTATTTATATGGCTGGTCAGTTCAGTTTATAGTCAATAGTAGCCCCCTGTATATTGATCGTGAGATTTCGGTGCTGGGAATGCCATTAAATGTTATGGGGAGATGGTTAGATTCTCTCTCTCTCGTTGGAGATGATCATTGCCTGGCACTTTTCATGCTGCATGTGAGCCCCAGCCTGAATATTGTCCAGGTCTTGCTGTGTTCTATATCTGCAAATAGCTATTTAGAACAATAAAAGAAATCCTGTCAACTTCTAGGCAAGTGATGTTGATAGTGGCTAATAAGACCACCTCTGTTTGATTATGCACCAAAGTCTTTGATAAGTGAATGCATCCTTTGGATTAACACAGGAAGTGGTTAGGGACTTAACGATGGATAGAAACAAGTAGTGGTGGAAAAAATGGCTATAAATGCTGAAAATCTGGAATGAAAACAGGCTGAGGTAAGTGTCCAGCAGGGTGATCGTTGTCTGGAGGAGGTGATGAGTTATGTTTTGAGTCTGAATCTCCAATAGCAATTGCATCAACTGGTGATGAGCTGCACTCTATTTTCACTTGCCTTTTTTCAGAATCTGATCAACTTGCTAAACAGTTAAAACATTGTACTTTGGAGAAATCCAACAGTTAATCTTTCCATGCAAATTAATTATTTTTAAAAATTCTGCACAACACAACATGCTAACAAATAACTTATGATCTCTTTGTCTGTAAAAGCAGGAGGCCACCAGATCTCCAAGTGCTTTACAGCCAATGAAGCACTTCTTGAAGTGTATTTACTATTGTATTGTAGGAAATGCATAACCAATTTGCGCTCCACAAGCAGCAATCTGATAAAGTCTGGATAATTTTTGTTTGATGTTGATTGAGGGATAAATATTAGCCAGGACACCAATGATAACTTCCCCATCCTGCTTCAAAATGGGATCTTTTACATCTACCCGAGCAGGCAGATGGAACCTCAGTTTAACATCTTATCTGAAAGATGGCACAACTGACAATGTAGTGCTCCCTCAATACTGTTTTTTTATTCTTTGCTAGCAAAGCTCCCATCCGAAGAACAAATAGAGAAAAAAGTCTGACAGCACCTGTGGAGAGAAACAGAGTTAATGTTGCAAGTCAGAAAGGCATTATACAAGTGCAAATTCTTTTTCCTCTTGAAGTGGAGGGAAAGAAAGACAGCTGTTATAAATGTACCAAATATTAAGATGAACATGTTGGAGAGTGATTGAACGAAGGGGCTGCCATGTGTATTGGCAAGTGGGGGACTTGGGAATGGGGCAAGAAGGAATGGAATTATAAAGCCTGAGAATTTAATTTGTGACCAATGATTGTATGAACAACTTTAATTGGGAAATTGCATTGCTGAAATGTTCTTGACTATACATGTTGCAGCCCAAGATCTTTCTCCTTGTTGTCTCAAATATTTTTAAAGATTGTTTGGATTTCATGTTGTGTAATGTAATCAATTTAGTCCTTGTGTTTTTTTAAAACATTTATCGGCAGGCTCTTTGTGTGAAACCAGTTTAGTTTTATTTCATGTTACATTTTGAATAGGTAAACATTGCCTGATCAGCCTCAGGCTAGGGAGGACACATTGCTTTCAATTGACTGTGCTTTTTGTGCTTCACACATGTGGAGCAATGGATCAAAAATAGAGGGGGGAAAAAGTGCTGGAAAAAAACTGGCCAGCATCTTCGGGGAGAGAGAGAGCACGAAATTGAGATTAATGTTTCAAGTATTGATTAAAAGTTATTGACTTATTTGGTAAGCCTTTGGAAAAACAAGTTCTTGGATAGGTGCCATTGTCTTGAGGATTTGGATACCTTGATGAAACTGGCATCATATGAGGTGCATGTTCCGCATTTTCTGATTTGACATTTTATGAAGGTTTCTTGTTTTAGTTTCAAATGTGCGGGAAGGACATACATGCACAATATTTGGACTGCATCTTCCCTTCAGACAACTGGGTTTGTGGAAAGGGTATGTGTTTAGGTGTGTGTTTCTGCTGGCAATTCACTAATACTGCTGGCTTGGAATTGAGTTGCTCTCAAATGTCGCTCAGCATTCTCAATACTATCCTGAACTTACAGGAATCGTCCTTAAATCAGCCAAATTCTGAAATGGTCATTGCTGGCTGCATGAAAGACCCCTCCAACCACTATTGCATTGGTAGAATGATATTGAACTTGGAGGTCATATCTGCCAGGAAAAATTGAACAGTGTGGGATTAAAAAGGTGCATTTAAGGGAAAGCTAGATAAACTCATGAGGGGGAAAGGAATCTAAGGAAATATAGATGGGGTTAGATGAAGAGAGGGAGGCCCATATGGAGCAGAAACACTGGAATAGACCAGTGTTAACCCAAATGGCCTGTTTCTGTGCTAAGTACTATTTAATGTGTCACTCAGCTGGCTGCTTCTGTTACATTGTATACTGACCCGTGTCCCATTTTAAAGCCCAAGTACCTCTCCTACTGAGGTTATAATGGTGGAGAAATGAGATAATGTATTTTGGGCTGAAATGTATACTACATTGTAAAGCTTGGAGCAGAGGAACTTGGGGGATTAGAAATACAAATCTTTCAAAAAGAGAGCTGGCTGCTAAAGTTGTTGACATTTTAACATAATATGGGATAATGGTTTTATAAATCAGGGCATGGAATACAACAATTTGTATTTAGTATTGTATTTTGCCTTGAATATAGTAAAATGTTCCAATATAGTAAAGTGTTCAAGATGCTTCATAGGAACATTATCAAACAAAATTTGATACTGAGCCACACGAGCTATTAGGACAGTAAGGCAATGGAGCACCTTTAAATGGAGAGAGAGATTTGGGCCCAGAGCTTGGGGCCCAGATAGCTGTTGGTGTGGCCACCAATGGTGGAGTGGTAAAAATCGGGGATGTTCAAGAGTCCAGAATTGGAAGTGTTTGGATTGTGGTGGCAGGAGCATAGCACTGGAAGAGATGGTAGAGATGTGGAAGGGTGAAGAATTTTTAAAAATTCATTCATGGGATGTGGTTGTCGCTGACTAGACCAGCATTTATTGCCTATCCCTAATTGCCCCTGTTCAGAGACCATTTTTTTGTTAAGAATCAACCACATTGCTGTGGGTCTGGAGTCACATGTAGGCCAGACCAGGTAAGGATGGCAGATTTCCTTCCCTAAAGGACATTGGTGAACCAGATGGGTTTTTACAACAATCAGCAATGGTTTTATGGTCATCATTAGACTTCTTTAATTCCAGATTTCTATTGAATTCAAATTTCACCATTTGTCGTGTTGGAATTTGAACCCAGGTCTCTGGAATATCAGTCCAGTGACAATACCATTATGCCACTGGCTCCCCCAAATGGATGGATTTGAAAACCAGCCTGGGAACCTTAAAGTAGAAGCGTCGTCTGACTGGAAGCCAATATAGGTCAATGACATTAGGGTGAGTGCGGGGATGTAAAGAGTAACAAAACGATGCTTAAACCGATACAAATCATTGATTAGTTTGCAGTCAGAATATTGGGTCCAGTTTTGGATACATTGGTGTCAAGACTGGAGAGGGTAGAGAAGTGATTGAATATGGTTTCAGCAATGTGAGGCTTAAGTAATGGATAGGAATTGCAGAAATGTTGAGAGAGGATAAAGAAGAGTTATGATAAACTTCATTTTGAATCAACTTTATAAATTGGGTGTGTGCAGATAAACTGGGAAGTAAGTTTACGGCTATGAAAAAAATGTAGTAGTAGGCTGTTTTAAATGCAAAGCAATGAAGTAGCGGGACATTTTTAGTGCACAGCATTGTTAGGACTTGGAATCTCCTGCGAGGGACTGCAGAGATGGAGAATCCATAAACCCTTTTAAAAGGGAAACAGATGAGTATTTCAAATAGAAATTTAAAAGGTATGGGGTGCAGAGCGGTGCTGGCACAGGACCAACAAATGTATTATTTTGAGCAACCTGGCAGAGGCACAATGGATCGAATGCACCCCTGATGTGTAAAATTGTACAATCCTCGTCCATTGGTTTATCTGGCTCTAAGCTGCAAGAAAATTATATTTATGCCAGTATTCTATAACATGATGAAACTAAGTGACATTCTCCCTTTTTTTTTGGATGGTACTTTTTAAAATTCTTTCACAGGACGTGGGCATTGCTGGCAAGGTTATGATTTGTTATCCATTCCTAATTGCCTTTGAAGGTGGTGGTGAGCCGCCTTATTGAATCGTCACAGTCCATGTTGTGTAGGTACACCCAGAGTGCTGTTGGAAAGGGAGCTGCAGGATTTTTGACCCAGCCACAGTGAAGAAATGGCGATTATAGTTCCAAGCCTGTATGATGTATGGTTTGGAGGGGTGGTGTTTCCTCTCATCTGCTGCCCTTGATCTTCTAGGTGGCAGAGGTCACAGGTTTGGAAGGCACTGTCAAAGAGGCCTTGGTAAGTTAAGCTGCGGCACATCTTGTAGATGGTACACCCTGCTGCCCCTGTGTGTCGGTGGTGGAGGGAGTAAATGTTTTAAGTGGTGGATGGGGTACCAATCAAGTGGGCTGCTTTACCCTGGATTGTGTCGAGCTTCTTAAGTGTTGTTGGAGCTGCACCCACCCAGGCAAGTGAAGAGTATTTCATCACACTCCTGACTTGTGCCTTGTAGACAGGCTTTGGGGTGTCAGGAGGTGAGTTACTTGCCATAGAGTTCTCAGCCTCTGACCTCTTTGCTTATCTGTTTGGACTTGCCTATCTACTTGAAAAACAAAAGTGCAAAAGAAGCCTTCCCATCACAATAGTGAGTAATTTTGGCAACCCCAACATTTATATGTTGATTTTCTTTTGTGTTCTCCTCTATTCGGAGGGGCTTGGATCAGTTTTGCTTGACTGCTGTTTAATCCAGGAAAGAAGGCCACAGTGTTGCTCCCGATAACTAATTTTTCAACTTGCTCTTGGGACCACTGTGGGTAACTGGCACATTCAGAGATGTCCAGTGATAACTTGCTTCTCAGTGGGTGAATCATCCATTGTATGTCTGAACTGTGGTGCCCCCATTCTTGGAGGGTTGGTGGTTGCCAGCTACCTTTCATTCTGTCTCCAGTTTAGAGCACTGCCTTGATTTTGATGTGGTCGCCTTTTTCGAAAACACAAATAAAGGCAACAAAATGCAGCATTTTATTAAGTGGAAGTGTAACACAAAGGGAGAGGAGAGGTTGGGATAAAGGAGTATAATGTCCGAGAACCATTTCAAGTTGTTGCCTCACTGACCTTGGGTGACTTTTTAGATTTGTGTCTTTAAGTTTTGTAATGGCTGAATTTCTGTGTACTTGTCCAAAAAGTATTTACTTTTCCAGCGGATGGGCAGCCTCAGTTTATCTGCTCCAGACTGAATTTGTGCGGTGGCAGCTATGTTTTAATATTACAGTAGAGGGGCTGAGACATGTAACTTGCAAATCTAAACATGAGTGATTAATCTAACCCAGGTTTAGTTTTGTTTTCTCTGTACTCCATTGTTTTTCTTGGCTGTACCACATGTTAGCTATCAAATGTGTCAGCCTTGGCAAAGTTGGTAACACTCTTGCCTCTGAATCAAGGTTGTGGGTTCAAGTCCCATTCCAGATATTTAAGCACATAATTGAGGCTGACAATTCAGTGCAGCACTCAATGAACATTGCACCACTCGAATGCTTCACTGTTGGAATTTGAAGGCCCTGGTCTCTTTATTTCCACCCCTCTCTCTCAAAAGATCCCACACCACTCTTTCAAGGTGTCCTGGTCAATATTTACCCCTCAACCACCATCATTAAAACAAATGCTCCGAACATTGCTGCTTGGGGCAGGAGGGTGGGGGCAGGGGTGATGCTGCTGTGTTTCTTGACATGGTGGAAGGCAGATTAGGTGCACAAGTCCCTCTTTTGCTGGATGAGCATAGATGTGATTTCCAGCAGCGATGACCTGATGGCGATTTTTTGAAGTGAAGTTGTTTTCCAGGCTATCCTCCCTGTCATGGAAGAGCAGGGAAATTTGTTTCCTACCTTTTTCTCCTTTTCCCCATGCCCCCTCGCCCAATACCCACCATGACCTAAGATCAAGTAATTTACCAAAAACCTAGGATCTATCGGCCCTGCATAGCTCTTAGTAAGCGAGGCAGCGCATTCAAATTGTAGATGTAGCATAGCCAAATGCAAAGTAGTGGTGCTCATACTCGATGCTGATCTATTGAGGACCTATGTTGCTTTGCAACCTCAGCAGTGTTCATTGTTTATGGTATATTGTTAAGATACACAATTGAAGGACGTTGTTTAATTAAGTACTTGGAGCACATAGAAGTACTTTATCTGGCCCGACTGTCTTCCCCTCTTCCGTGGCCGTGCTCGTGACCAGGTGTCCTGGGAGAGGGAGCACACTGTGTCCACTGACACACTTGAGGCCTTTTGTGACTGACTGGTGGGCACTGCAGGGACTGGTGTGCATCATTAGCCCCCAAAATGAAATTTTGATTTTGCTAATTTTCTTTAAGATTTTTGTATTTTGTTGCAATGCCTCTTTAAGGGGCTATCACTATAACTTATCTGTTAATTTGTTTAATTGATATATTCAAGTATAAAAGACATCGTCCAGCCTGGCCGTCTGCCCCCCTTCTATGGCTATGTTCATGGCCAGGTATCTATGGAGCAGGAGCATGCTGTGTCTGCTGGTACTCCTGAGGCCTTCTGTGACCAGTGGGCACTGCGAGGGCTGGAGTGCTTCCTCAACCCAGAAAACAACATTTTAAAATTTAGTTCATTTAATTTTATATTTTTGTTACAGTGCCTTTTTAAGGAGCTAATTGGCTATCTAATTAGATTTTATTAAGGGTTACTTTACTGGTGTACTCAAAAGAATTGGGACACTGGGTGGATAGGTAGAAAGCAGACATATGTAGTGTTGCATTCTGGGAATAAACTTGTTATCAGAAAAGTATTACTGTCTAGTTTCGTTCTTCACCAACTGGCCTGGGATAGGAATAACACTCTTGGAGGCTGCTCATTACTCCTGTCTAAACCTATGCCTGTAAAGCAGAAAAAAGAAGAAAAATGCATTTTATGTAGCATCTTTGATGATCTTGTGTGATCCTAAAGCCAATGAAGTACTTCTGAGGTGTAGCGACTGTTGTATAGTACCCAAGCATTCATCTCTGACTTTGGGAGAGGAGGAAATAAAATGGGGTAATGGTGGTACAGAGAGGAAAATGAGAAATAATCTCTAAGTTGGGAAGTTTTTGACACTTGTCTGATCTGTTTCTTTTCACATTTTCTTTAGCAGGACCCCATGCCAACAATCATGACAACCGACCACCCTGCACGTCAGCTTCTGGACTTCAATCAGAAGCTAGACATTAATCTGCTGGATAATGTTGTAAATTGCTTGTATCATGGGGAGGGCCCACAGGTAAGAATAACACCCTTGGGTGACCAAAGTGGTGACCTTTCTCTTGGCTCTTATTTCATAAGCAATACGTTTGTGTATTCTTTCTTGGCTTTAATGATATAAATATACTGCACCAAATTCGGTGCTTTTCTGTTCTCCAGCAACGAATGGCACAAGAAATATTAACTCACTTAAAAGAACATCCAGATGCTTGGACCAGGGTAGATACCATCCTAGAATTTTCCCAGAATATGAATACAAAGGTAAGCAAGATTCCAAAATGAAACTCTATTGGTTATGAAACATTCCAAAGGGAAAACAAAAGATGGCCTATGACCATTTTTTTTCCTTTAAAAAGGTAGCTCGATGCTTCACTTCCAGCAACAGTAGGAGGTCTTTCAGCCTCCCAAGCTGTACAGCCATTCAGTTAGATCATGGCTGATCCTACCCTTGGTTCTGTAACCCCTTAAAGCTCCTCTTGTCAAAACTGACGTTGGTAGAATTTTGTTGTTTTCAGTTTACCCCCACCAACTCTGCTTCTGGGGGCAGACAGAAGTGCAGATTTCAACTAAACAAAGAGACAATGCCTTCTGTAATAGCCCAAGGAGCTTTATAGCCGTTGAACTACTTTTGAAGTGTAGCTGCTGCCATGTAAGAAATTATCCTTTCTTAATTTCATTTGTGGGATGTGAGCATTGCTGGCACAGCCAGCATTTATTGCCCAACCCTAATTGCCCTTGTAAAGGGCACTTCCTGACAGCACCCTGATGAGCCTAGTTCTAATTATAAGGTTATGCCCTCTGGTTCTGAGCTCCCCCACCAGGGGAAGAATTTCTCTCTATAAAAGCAAAATACTGCGGATGTTGGAAATCTGAAACAAACCAATTTCTGGAAATACTTAGATTAGGCAGTAACTGTGGAGAGAGAGAGAAAGAGAGAGTTGATGTTTCAGGTTGATGACCTTTCATCAGAGAGATAGAAATGTGTTTTTAAGCCAGTGGAAGGAAGAGGGGCAGGGAGAACAAAAGGAGAGCTCTGTGATAGGGTGGAGGGCAGGAGAGATTTAAACAAACCCCAAAATGTGGTCATGGTTATAGTACAGAAACCAAGGTTACACCCAACTGAGGCATAAATGGCTATATAGCAGCCATCTTAATACAACATGAAGGGACTTTTTAGAAAGGAAAAGAAACAGGCCAGCAAAAAGTATTTTTTAAAAAGCACATACAACAAGATGGAGGCAGAGGTTATGATCTAAAGTTGTTGAGCTCTACTCTGAGTCTAGAAGACTATATAAACAAAAGATGAGGTGCTGTTGCTCGAGCTTGTGCCACCAATCCCTTCAATCATTGTAAATGCTGCAGTTAGATCATCCCCTGATTCTTCTATACTCAGGCGCACTAGCCCAATATCTGCCACCCCTCTCTCTTGGATTTCAGCTGGAAGCTGAAGCGTAGTGTTAGGAAATAGTTTAAGTAAATTATATTGGTATTTGTGTGTTAGGAATGTGTTTTAGCTTTAGTGTTTAAGTTTGATTTGTATTTCTATATCTTTGTGTTAAGAAAAGGTCAAATTGAGTTTTAGTTTCACTTTAAAAGGTGCCTGCATTTCTAATGAGAGTTTAGGACTGTAAGAGAAGTTAAACAGAGTAGAAAAATTTGGCTATTGCTGAGCAACAGTGGTCCAGAGAGGTAGGACCTTCCAACACACACACACACACACACACACACACACACACACACACACACACACAAAACTAGAAGCAGCAGTTTGATTTGGAAGCTGTTTGAGTTCAGTTGGTTTTGAAGACAGCTGCCAAGCAGAAGCAACCTAGAAGGGGCAGATAGCCAGTTCCAAGCTAAAGTTGGTTGAAAGTAGCTGCCAGGAGAGACTGGAGCAAAGGAGACAGATAGCAAGTCCCAAGCTAAAGAAGAAATTCTGCAAGAATCCAGGAGAGTGGAACAGGGGAAAGCCCCAAGCACACCATCTAGTCAAAGGAACAACAGGAACCTAGAAAAGGCGCTGTTAAGTGAAGTTAAAAGTGAGGGGCAGAGAAAGGCACCAGAGACCGGTTGGCTCACAGTGTAACAGGCAGCTGGAAGAAAGTGATGAGAGATCTGGTTGAGATGGCATCTGTCACTTGGTTTCAGGGTGGTGTGCCTGACCACAGGTTAACTATTGGTTTACATGGACTGTCTACTTACAGTGTACATTAGAGTATAAGAGCTTTTGTAACTTGTGTTATCCTTATGAATCTGTATAGTTGTGGGTGAAGGAGTATTGTAATATAGTTCATCTCTTCTTGTTTAATGTTTTATGCTTTTGTTAAATGTGCTTTAGCTGACTCCAGTGACTCTCTTCTCAGTAGCCCTTTCCATGTATCTAAACAAACAAATAAAAGTTAGAATCTATCTAGCTGGGTTCCACCCTGGGATCAGACTCAGTGGAAACCTTGGCTGGGATCATAGCAGTAGCCTGACGGATGATTTGATCATACCTCTCTCCTGGGGTCACTTGTCCAGCCTTTGATAATCAAAGTGCTAATGTTGAGAGTCTATGGTGCTGGTCACTTCCACATACTGCTGGATAAGGAATGGTCTTTGGAACAAAACGGTGATCATCTGTAATCTTTAACTTTTAAACATACTGAACTCTGGTTTACCTTATCTTGATGACGAACAAGGTGAAAGGCTATTGGGGGTAGGTGGAAATGTGGGTTTGAAGTTATAATCAGAATAGCTATGATATTGAATGGCAGTGCAGGCTTGAGTGGCCAAGTGACCACCACTCCTAATTTGTATGTTTGTAAAATGCCTGTCAGTATGGGCAACTGCTGCTGGGATGACTTTTTGCTGGTTATTGCCCAAAGAACCTGGGATAGTAGAGATGGCGAAGTGAGAGAGGAAGAGAGGAGAAATGTGGCCTTGTCTTGCATAGGCTATTAATAAATCATAGTTATTTGACTTGTGTGTTAAAAGAACCTGATGGTAGGTTTTGATAACCAAGGAATTTCCCTCCTGTCGCTCTCCATAATGTGTTATTTACCACCACCTGAATTATCGTATTTCTGTTTTCCCACCCATGGCAGCACTGACTTGATGCCACCACTTGGTGAATCATCTGGTCAGCGGTAGCAATTCAGGTAGACCTCAATTTTTTTGAAGGTCGGTGGGTTGTGGATCAAAAGTGGCACTGTTAGCTTTTGCACTCTTCCATATTGTTTATTTGTTCATGGGCTGCAGGTGTCGCTGGCAAGGCCGACATTTGTTGCCCATCCCTAATTATCTTTGAACCAAGTGGCTTGCTAGGCTATTTCAGAGGGCAGTGAAGAGTCAACCACATTTTGTAGATCTGGAGCCACACGTTGACCAGGCCAGGTATGAAGGCAGATTTCCTTCCCTAAAAGACATTAAAGCAACACTGATGGTTTTTAATCTCTCTTTCAGTACTATGCCTTGCAGATACTAGAAAATGTGATCAAAACCCGTTGGAAAATACTTCCAAGAAATCAGTGTGAAGGTAAGTTGCACAGTTTTCCTACCACCTCCAGTATATATTTGTTTTTCTAAAAGTCACTCTTCAACATTTCCCTTTTTTCTCCATTTCAGGAATAAAAAAATATGTTGTTGGCTTAATCATTAAAACATCTTCAGAGACCTTGGAGGTAAATTTAAAATTATGTCCTATTTCCTTCCTGTGATTTATTATTTCAAAAGGTATTTTTGCTTATTCATTCCTCATCCTTTTAATCCTGGATTTTTCTGTTCCTTGTTGTTCTTCATTAATTTTTGAAGTTTTCATTGTTTCACAATATGGCTACCAAGTGCTGAGCGCACAAAGCTATAACAGCGATGCACCATAGCCAGATTGGACCCTTTCCTTGCCTGGCATTCACATCCATGTATGATAGTACAGGGCAAGAACTGTGGCTTGGAGTGCAAGTCATCTCGCCCATGTGTGTTTTATTCGGATGTCCATTTTAATTTAAAAATGAGCACTGAGGCTAAGTAGGTTTGTTTTCAGGCATTATTTAACATGTTTCTGTCTCTTTCTTTTCTAGAAAGATAAAGTTTATCTTGGAAAACTGAATATGATTCTTGTCCAGGTAGGTAAAGTGTGATATTGCAAACTGGGAAAAAAATAAAACCCTTTTTGTTCTATTTCTGAACAGTATGCAAGTTTGATGGAACTTAAGCCGACCCTTTGAGGAGTGAGTTGAGATATTGCTTCAGTATGTTCTATCTTCAGGTCAGGGCTGACTGGTTTTCCCCTTTATCCTCCTGGCTGATCCCCCGAGACTGAGCTGGGTCAGTCTTGACTGGCTTCCTGAACTGCTGTTTCTGCCTTGTACCCTTTGTTTGGGGTTTGGGGGTTTAGGGGGTGGGGGGGCAGGGTGCGAGAAAGGTTTGACTTCTGTGAATGTTTAGTCTCCTTCCTGTGGACGATGGGGGGGATTGATGTCTTTCCCTACATCTAGGGTGCTACTATTAAACACTTTTTTTAAAAAAAACTATAAAAATAAGAACCTGTGAATATGTTCTCCATTCAGTTGGCTATGGCGAAGGAGCCATAATCAGGAAATATCAAATTTGATTTCTGGTCTGTTGATTTTAATTGGTATCAGTCAGCCTTGATGGGGATGCTACAATTTACCTGGGCTTATGAGGGGTAAACAGCCTGGATCTCCCTCCTCGTGGCTGTACGAATGAGTCTTGCTGCTGGAATGTTCATCTGGGCTTGACTATGACACACTCCTTTATGGCAATATGTGAAGAATGGCGACATGGACAACATATTGTGGGGACAGCTCCAAGCTGGGGAACGAGACCCCATCACAGTCTTCAGGAGTTGATGGGAGAAAATTGGAGAGGATGGAAATGGGGAGGGGATGCATATGAGTCGCTTAAAAATTGAGAATTTTAAACTCTTAAGGAGCTGTGTTGTGTGCAGGTGTACCCAATTAGCTTTATTTGCGTTGCTCCTTGTAATCCGGTTTAGGTACAAACTTTAAAGACAGATTCTTATTTTTTACGACTTGACTTTGTTTTCATTCACTACATACCGCTATATGTTTTCGCATGTGCTCATCTGATTAGAGCAGGTTCAGGCTGGGCTGCGCCACCACCCGTGGTATTGCTCAAACATCTACATTCATGTACAGTGAAGAGCCACTTGGGTGAGTTCTGGTGGAATGACACCCGAGTGAGGCCTTGGCACCTTTGAAAGATGGTCAGGGAGTGGTTGTGGACAGAAGATAAGATGAATTGGGGGAAGAAAATTGCAACTTGGTTTCATCATTTTGAATCTCCATGCACATTTAAGTGTTGCATGACTTTGTTGGTGATGTGAACATTTTGTTTATTTTCTCATATATAATTCTTACTGAAGAAATATGATTTGACAATGTACAGTTTTTTTGTGTTATATAAATTTCAGAAACTGCAGCTATAAAAAGGAAGCAATTTCAACATTAATCGAGGTTAAGTCTCGTAAGAAAGAATGTGATGGTTCCTTCTATAGGCCATATCTAACCTTCCTTACTATGAACTCTGCCCAATTCATTTAATTTTTAAAGTAAAGTTCTACCAAAAGTCTTCCCAGATTCCCCGCCTCTTCTGTTTTTCCCCCCCCCCCCGGAAGATAACCAAACTTCAGAATATCATCAATCTATGTACAGCCTCCACTGTCCACCCCTGACAAAGTTTTCTTCCAATAACCATTCTTTGGGTGTGCCAACACAACACTGTATTTACTAACTTAGTGAGACTGATCTGAAACAGATGCTTTCTTCCCACCAATTGCTTGATATGCAATGTTTTACTCCGGTGTTTGTTCCACATAATCACCACTCTCGGGCAAGGGGCTTAGAGTGCTGGGGGTGGAGTGGTGGGGAGAGAATTGGCCGCGTTGGGAACAACAGTCCTCCTGGTCTCCAGTTGGCCTGCCGCATGTTCATGAGCCCATTTGGACCAAGTATCAAGTCGTACAAAAAGGTTGTTTGTGTTTCTTGTTAATCCTGAGGGGTAGTTGCTTCATTTCGCCATCAAAGAGGGCAAAAGGGTGACCTATTCTTATTGGTAAACTGATGTAGTTAATATCTGCTGTTGCACTGTCTATTTTATCCCTACCACCAAAAAACTGATAATTGATGTGGGTTCAGATTTTCCTGTGGCTTTGCTTACATCATAACCATTTTGCAACTTGACCTATTAGTACACTGTTATGGCAATACTGATTTGCTCCTGACCAAACCACTTTTGAGTAAACAAAATTCATCTATTTCAAAATCTATTTGAAGTTTTTTTTGCACATGAAGCCACTTTTTTTTTTAGTTGATTGTAATTTAACTGCAGACGAGAAGTGATCAATTTCCTCTTTCTTCCCTTATCGCATGCCCTCCACTGCTGAAATCTTTGTATATTCCTTTGTCATCTCCTTAATTAAACCATTGTCTCATTCTCCTGCCATTGTAAATTCCAACTTGCCCAAAACTCTGCTCCTTTGTTCTTTTTTTACCCATTGTTTTGATATCCAGCTCCTAAATAGCCAAGTGGTTATGGTACTGGGCTTGTAACCCCAAGATCAAGAGTTCAAATCTCACAATGGCAAACTGTGAAACAATGTAACTTCATCTGAATAGGAACAGATGGAAATGTGTTTGTAAAAAATTTGCTTGGCCTAAATAGCCAAGTGGTTATGGTACTGGGTTTGTAACCCCAAGATCAAGAGTTCAAATCTCACAATGGTAAATTATGAAACAATGTAACTTCATCTGAAAACAGTTGGAAACGGGTTTGTACTCAAAAGAGTTACAAGCAAACAGATGCAGTTGCAGATAGTCATTCTGTAGTACAGAACTTGAGTATTTAAAAGATTATCAAGAGTTCAAATCTCATAATGGCAAAACTATGAAACAATGTAACTTCATCTGAAAAACAGATGGAAACGGGTTTGTACTCGAAAGAGTTACCCTCTCCCCATCCTTGCTGAAGCTCCAGTGTCTTCTATCTCTTAATATGCTTAATATATTGTATTGTATCAATAAATCCCTCTCAGCCTTGCCCTCTCTTGTCTCTACAAGCTCCTCTAGCCCTAATACCTCTCCCAGATAGTCAACTCCTTGGATTTTGGTCCATTATTCATCACTCACCCAATAGCTGTGTAGTGCCTTCATATACACATATATGGCAGCATTTCTTGAGTAGATATGGACTGGACTGCCAGCCTAGATTATCTGCTCCAATCTGTAAGAGGCTTGAACCACTATCCTTGTGCTTCTTGCTCAAGAGTGCTACTGACTGAGCTAAGGTGTTACCTGTGCACACTCAGTGGCATTAAGCTCAAGTGCCCAGTAACCAGCAAATGCTGATTTGCGTATACTTGCGCTGAACATTTTATACCGAAGGTTTCAACAGGTAATCCTGTAAATGCTGGCTACAGCTTCCTCTGCAGGATGGTTTCCACTGTATCAGGTCCAAATTTGAATGAAGTGCGCATGAGCGTAAACATGTCTAGTCCTCATCCAATCCCTGAACTGCAGATTTTCAGCAGGACCTGCTTTTAGGTCTACTTTCCCAGCAGGAGCACAGTCACTTACAGGCCCATGTGGGGGCGCGCGCACACACACACACACACACACACACACACACACACACACACACACACACACACACACACACACACACACACACACACACACACACACACACACACACACACACACACACACACACACCGCCCCCCCACCCAAAAGCTTCACCTGTCTGCCTCAAATGGCTCTTGAGGAGTAGGCTGGGCTAAGGGACATCAAATTTCAAATCGGTGTTGTCATTGTTTTTCATATTCTGGGTGTTGGGGCTTCTTTCAGACCACCATAGTAACAGTCTGCGCCTCATCAAACACAACTGATGATACAAGTGGCAGCCGTGTACATGACTTTACAACCTGCCAGACTTGCTAGAAGCCATGTATGGTACCTAGTGCTTTTCATGCTCTTTGTTGCTTTGCACTGTGGATGTGGCCCTTCAACTACAATTGCTCAGTGTAGCAGGAACTTTTTCCACCAGTTTAGCTTCTGCCACCTGACTTCCATTGTTATCAGAATTAAACTTGGAATTTGATATTCCCTGGGAACAAGTGGGAGTTGTACTGCAAATATTGCTGGAAGGTAAGGAATGTGGAATTTCTTCTATGATTTTAATTTAACCTAATTCCTCTCTTTTTAATTTTTAAATTGCAGATCCTTAAACATGAATGGCCCAAAAACTGGCCCACATTCATAAGTGATATAGTAGGAGCCAGCAAAACAAGCGAGTCTCTGTGTCAGAACAACATGGTCATTTTAAAACTGCTCAGCGAAGAAGTGTTTGATTTCTCCAGTGGGCAGATGACACAGGTGAAAGCCAAGCATTTAAAAGACAGGTGGGTGCACTGAGTCAAATATTCCCAATGTTTCTCCCTTCCTTAGCTGAAAGTGGTAGCTCAGGCTGGGAGTTGGGAGGGTGATACTCTACCACGGTCCTGCATCTTTCCTTAAGCAGTCAGTCACTCCTCTGCTGCAGGCTTGTGCAGTGAGCATCAGCAGGCTGTTTGACTGTGGCAGGGGGGAGGCATAACTAGAACTAGAGATCTAGCCTGGCCAGGGTATGTAGCAGGATCTGTACTGAGCTATGGAATTCATTGCTTGAAAGAGTGGTGGAAGCAGATTCTGTAGTTAAATTTTGAAAAGTAATTAAATATGTGCAAGGCCATAGGAAAAGGGCAAAGCGGGGCTAACTAGATAACTTTCTAACTGGTGGCATAGGCATGATGGACTGAATGGCCTAATTTTCTGTGCTGTGAGATTCTGTACATGGCTATTCTTGATTTAACAGAAAATGGAGGTGTAAGTTAGGCTGGTGAAAGTGTGGGTATTTGCACAGATTCATTAATGACCGAGTAGGTCACCCTATCTAACCAGGGACCCAGCCTGAATCTGTCCATGTATGTGGACAATTGCCATTAGAAGTCACTGGACCAACACTTGGGAATGGGAACTCTGGCTGAGCTATTTTTGCATTCCTCTTTCTCAACCCAAGTCTCGGAGCACTTATAGGTGTTCCTGTGCCTGAATTTTGCCAACTAATGGATCAAAGTCTGGCTTCCCGCACCTTCAGTACTAGCAAGAAAAAACCTGCTTCCTGACTTTGTTTGTTGGCAGCACTTTTTCTTTTCTTCCTGTTCCTTTCATGTGGAAATTTGTATTTAATTTTTTTCTCTTTTTTCCCCCACAGTATGTGCAATGAATTCTCGCAGATATTTCAGCTCTGTCAGTTTGTGATGGTGAGTAAATATTACTGGATCAAGTAAAGTGGAAAGTAGCCTTTCATCAGATCTGCCCTTCTTGAAACATCAAATTATCCTTCTCTTTCGGATGCTAAGTCATCTGCCCGTTTTCTGTTTATTTCTCTTTTAAATTGAGATTTCTAGCATTTTGTATATAGTGGAAGGGTCTGGTGCATAAAAGGTTAATGTGAGACTGTACTGTCCACAGTGATGTAAGAAGGAACCTGACCGAGAGCCAGGGTCAGTCTGGAGATGGACACAGCTGGGGTAAGACCTAGAATGAGATCAGCTTCATGTCTGTACCCTCTACTGTAAATATGTACATTAATTATGAGTTGTTAACAAAGACTTGCTGAGCTGATAAAATACTCCAGACTGAACTTCTTGGTGTCCGAAGCAGGATCCTTCATTGTATGGAATTTTTTTTTTCTTTGCAATCCCACATTAGTGTGTTTGATAATAATACTTTGTATGTTTTAAATATTTGCAGGAGAACTCTCAGAACGCCCCTTTAGTCCATGCAACACTGGAGACATTGCTGCGGTTTCTGAACTGGATCCCTTTAGGTTACATCTTTGAAACTAAACTCATCTCCAGTTTGGTGTACAAGGTGAGATTTACTTTGTTCTATTTGATGCCTGTCTGAAGCATCACATATAGCAAGTCGGGACCAAGTGTACTTCAGGTGAAATGGGGTTAGATGGTGGAGATATTTGCGTTTCCTTATCAATTATAATTCAACTCCCTTTTGAAAGTCATATATGTTCTGCCCTCACTTTTATTTCCATTATAAATGGCAACAGTACATAGAAATTCTTCATGCTATAGCTAGACTCATCTAATAGGTGAGGCAGCATCTCCACTGGTGGGAAGTTGTAATTATTTTATTATAAAGGGCATTTAGAATTATTTTATCACAAGTTTGTACAGGGCACTTAGGAAGTATTTGTGCAACTTTTTATCATTTTGTGTTTGTGATAGCAAAGCAAAAAACTGCACCTGACAGTGTAATTCATACGGGGTTTTTTTTTTAAGCATTAATCCCTCAGCATCAACTGGAGAGTTTTCTAATGAGTTTGGAAAGTTCTGCAGTTGATGCTGAGGGATTTCATGACCATTAACATATCATTGTTAATAAAAACATCAATATAAAATGCTAATGAGCTATGTTTTCAAGTGTTGTTTACAGTTTGGTTCTATCATGTGTACGCCTAGAATTATTAAAGGTTGAAGTTGCACAAGGAACCCGGTGTTCTGTTTATAAATTAGATATTGGAATTTATAATGGATAAATTTGGCCGCAAGCCCCTCAGATGTAAAACTTGCACACATCAAGTGAACTGCCTATTTTAACTTGGATTTTTTTTCCTCTTTGCCTAGTTTCTGAATGTGCCCATGTTTCGAAACGTGACGTTGAAGTGTTTGACGGAAATTGCTGGCGTTAGCGTCAGTCAATATGATGAGCAATTCATCTCGTTGTTTACATTAACACTCATTCAGCTCAAACAGGTAAGTTGGACTCCTTGCACTCTGGTTGCTGCCCAGGGATTGCCTGATCAGAGAAATCTCGGAACTCACTTGATTGTGTGCCAACACTCCAGTCCATATTCTCATTTCTTTTTGTCATCAAAAGTCTGGAAACCCAGATGAGAACCCTAGGATTTGGTTTGGAGCCCACTCCTTGACGTGTCAGTAGTTGTCCCTTTCATTTCTGCCCCCACCCTCGTCTCCCAGATCAGAATAGCGCATTGCAGAGGATGCTCTGAAATAGATGGGTTAAGATGTGACGATTGATGATGTAGAATGATGATGCATTCTCCAAGCAAGGAGAATGTGTATTTTTAGACCATTTTAATTTTGGTGAAAATGGAGTCCTTTAGGTATGAAGTGCTATTAAGGCTTTATTCCTATAGTCGCTGTGCTTTCTGCTAACCCCAGTGCCATAATTTGATTAGGTTTTCTTGCAACCCAGCTTTCACCTTTTGGTTGAATAACCAACCAAATGGTACAGCTTCCAGGAATTGAAGAACAAATTTTGCTGGGCATGTTATGCCCAAACCAAGACTTGGCATGGTTGGTTAGACTTGATCCCAAAGGGCCTGTCCTGTAATGACGCTGTAGGTTTAGCCACAGTAGGTTTAGCCATTTGCAACTACTGACACATCCCACTTGGGGACATCAACAAAGAGCTTGATTGATTTTTTTTAAAAATCTGATCACTGGTTTTTATCTGTTTCCACCAGTGCTCATTCATTTAGAGTCTTGAATTGTGACATACTGTGATATTCCAATTCAGTCTCCAAGCTTTAATCTCTTTCAGATGCTACCTGTGAATACTAACATTCGGCTTGCATATGCAAATGGAAAGGATGATGAGCAGAACTTTATTCAGAATCTGAGTCTCTTCTTGTGCACTTTCTTGAAGGAGCATGGTACACTGGTAGAAAGGACACTGGAGCTCAGAGAGGCTCTCTTAGATGTGAGTATGAATAGAATGATGGGATGCTATGATAACATTTCTTCCCCCTTTCTTCCAGCAACACTCTGTTGGCTCTCTGGGGTCACAGCCTTTTCCTTCCTTCTGGTAACTTGTGCTGGCATTATGGTTCTACGGATGCTGTTAGCCTTCTGGAACCTAATCCAGTGCACTGTTTTTGTTGACAAAGCCTAGATAGTGAATATTGAAAGGATGATTTCTCATGAAGGGCATTCCTGCATGCATTTTCGAGCACTGGGACTTCAGTGGGGTAAATGAGTTTGGCGTGATGCAGTATTCCATGAGTATTAACAGTTGTGCAGGGTGATATGCCAACCAAACAACACAGTATTAGCATAGTGAGCATTGGTGGCTGTGAGAATGCTGGATTCTAAAATGAGTCCAGTGGTTACATACAGAATAGCAAATGCATGGCTTGTCAGGGAGAAGGGCAGATGGCTAAAGTGGAAAATAATTCTTGTGAAAAGAACATACTAGCTTAAAATCAGTGCTGGCGATCCTGGCAACTGGCCCTATTGTTATTGGGCTTTTTTTTAAAAACAATATTCCATAACCCTAGTCAATGTTAATAATCTCCTATGGGGATAAAATTGTCCCATGGAATAATTCTTTTTAACCTTCCCATACAATAAGTAATGGCATATAGTGCAAGCTCATTAAAGGAAAAGAAGGAAATGTAAATATATTTTCATGAAGGGATGCTGCGGGAATGTATATTATCAACAATGGTTAATAGGCTTGAATTTATATGGTGCCTTTCACAATCTCAAGCTATCACAGTGACCTACGGCTAAAGTTTTGAAATGTAGTTATTGAAGTTGTGTAATTATTGAACCCAAGTAGATACAAGCAGAATCTTTGAATGTTTTTAAGGCCGAGGTGGATAGCTTCTTGATGAACAAGGGGGTGAAAGGTTATCAGGGATAGGCGGGAGGTTACAATCCGATCAGCCATGATCTTAGGATTGGTGGAGCAGGCTCGAGGGGCCAAGCGGCCTACTCGCCCTAATTCGTATGTATGTTAATTTTTTTCTTTTGCTTGTTTGACACGGCAGGGCCTACACTACATGATTTTGATATCGGAAGTGGAAGAGATAGAAATTTTTAAAATCTGTTTGGAATACTGGAATCATCTGGCGGGAGAGCTTTATCGAGAAAATCCCTTTTCCATTAGCGCCTCTCCTGCTCTGGGGAATCCTCACAGTGATGTTCCTCCGAGGAGGCAGATCTACCTGCCAGTGCTGTCAAAGGTGTGCATTATTTGAACAGGTGACGAAATGGCTCCTTCCACATTTCCAAGAGCCAGTATTGGATTATCTCAACCTGGGCACTCTCCAGGCTTCATGTCCTTTCTGGGAAAGAGATGGAAGAATATAACCTTGCATCTTCATGCATTCCTTAACATGGCAGTTCTTATGTTCCCAAATTATTAGTTACTGAATGCTAATAGAATCTTAATCTATCATTAACAAAGAGGCTATACAAATTTTAAATTATCCTGTGCTCAAAGCGTATATACTGTTTCGCCAACAATGGTTTCAACTTAAATATTATCCCTCTTTTTCTTGCGTTAGAATAAGGCACTCCTGGGTGTGGATTGCGAGGCTGTGAGGGGATGTTGGCACTGAATTTAGTTAAATTCCCTCTCCTTTGGCCTCCTTTCCACTTCTGCACATGCATGACCTGTTCTCAGGTTCTGTCCCATCACCGGGAACGTGTGCACATGTGACTCATTGACCACCCATCTGATTTAATTTACCTGTTTGTTTTGTTTCCCTCCTTGCTGGTACCCAGGCCCTTCACTGTCTTTGGGGTAGTAGGGTTCCAAGCGTATTTAGCATTGCATTAATGCATTGCATGGTGGTATTGAAGTTAAGGCAGCCTGGTTTACTGACTGCGTCCACTGATGACCACTGACCTCACTGATTCAGAAACCCCTCACCATGATAAAATAAAAAGTAAATTACAATGGTAAAGGTTCCATTTTTAAAACTTTAGGTGAAATTATCTTTTTTAATAAGCCTTCCCTCATCTTTCAGAAGTGCCCTCAAGTTATTTATGTTTTGCCCTTGGCATCATATAGCGTAAGTAGATTCAAGAGGGCAGTCAGTTGACCGGGTACCAGCATCAGTTTCTGATCAGTCATTCAAAGCTTCCGCCACCACCAAGACCTCAATGTCACATTTCACTCTTACAAACTGTAAAATGCACATTTTCTACCATTCTGGACAATAGCTTGTTGAGTTCCCTTAAAATCTAAGGCATTCACCAAAGCAACCACATGCACAAACCAATCAACTGAAATGTCTTTGCATGAATTGTCTTTTGACTAAAACTCAATAAATTTATGGATTTTTTCTTTTTTCAGGTGAGGCTTATAATGATCAGCCGAATGGCAAAACCGGAAGAGGTTCTTGTGGTGGAGAATGAGCAGGGAGAAGTAGTTCGGGAATTCATGAAAGATACAGACTCCATCAATCTGTACAAAACTATGAGGGAGACACTTGGTAAGTTTGAGGTTTTTTTTTAGTTTAACAGTTTCTACAAAAGTCTTGTAGACTTGGGAGGCCCTCTACTCGATCTAATGGTTTTGCTGAATGAGGTGACCTTGGCTGTGTGCAGCCATTGAGATACTGCAGTTGACTTCAGTGTCTTTTAGAAGGCGAGGGAGGGAGGAGCACTTATAACCAGGGTTTCTATACCAGATTGCTATCCATTGATGTGTGCTGGGAAATGTTTGTGGTTGTCTGATGAAGGTGGTCAGAGTCCAGTTAGATAGCCTCCTCTTGCTCACTTTGCTGGGTCTTCTGAAGGTCGGGTGAGATACCAGAGGGCTGTGGGAATATTCCCAAGGTTAAGATACTGTCTTTGGAGGGAGTGGCTCAGGAGCTTTAACTTTAGCTGTTCACTAAATATGTTTCTTTGTTCCCTCCTTGTGGAGGTAACTTCTAGGGAATTCTGGCCTAGTGATTGTCACTGGACTAGTAATGCAGAGGCCCAGGTTAATGCTCTGAGGTCATGGCTTCAAATCTCACCATGGCAGCTAGTGGAATTCAAATTTAATTATTAAACCTGGAATTGAGAGCTGGTCTGAGTAATGATGACCATGAAGCAATCATCAATTTGTTGTAAAAACCCAACTGGTTCACTAATGTCCTTTAGGGAAGGAAACCTGCCGTCCTTGCCTGGTCTGGTTTAGGTGTGACTCCAGATCCACAGCAATGTGGTTGACTCTTTACCGCTATGGCCTATCAAGCCAAGTGGTTCAAGGGCAGTTAGGGATGGGCAACAAATGCTGGCCTTGCCAGTGACACCCACAACCAATGAAAGACTAAATAAACCCAGACTAATCAACTTGTGTTCAAATCCAACCACAATTTAAAACTAATTAATTAAATGGATCTCCAATTTTTTAAAAAAAAGCTAGTATCAGTAATAGTGATCAAGTAACTATCAGGCTGTTTAGTTCATTAATGTCCCTTGCTCACAACAGTAATAAATACTAACCTTGCCAGCTACGTTTCATCCCAAGAATGGATTGTGGGGGTGGGGCGGGGGGTGGGGAAGAGAATAATACCTGGCCTCTATGTAGCTTCTCGAAACAAAATGTACAAGTTCAATCACAGAGGAAGAAGTATCACTGGTGTATCAACAGCCTGTGCCACTGCTCTGCCTGTTCCTCAAACCCTGGTCATAATGAAGGGGAAGATTAAGCACCCGTGGGTGGCATTACTTTGTTCGCATTAATGGAATTGGTTTATTTGTCAGTAGGTTCCAGATTGAAAAATAGCCTGTGTAAAATGCTGGCCTGCTTTTATGTAATGCTATGTGCATCTAGAGAATATGATCATTGCTCTTAAATCAGCTGGGTGCCTTAAAGGCAATCTAATAGAGTTCTGAATCACAACCAAGTGGAGGGCTTGATGCTGCAATTGAATGGAAATTGGGTAAAAGTTGCTTCGGTCCTCTTGAGTGCAATTGCACAAAACTTGAACACCACCCAAAAATAAGTTATTCCCGATCTGTGCTATAAGCACATCAGCTGCCAAGCCTTTTGGCCCATTGGGAAGTGCCCTATGCTGGTTGGATTGTAGCTGTATCAGGCATGGTGAGTCAAAGTGAGAAACATGGGGGATTACCTGAGGCTTTCAGCAGGATAATTAAAACTAGTGGGGAATGGGAGCTTATGCAGGCAAAATTTCAGTAATCTAGGTTTTTGCCTGTGATTCTTACACGTATCCTGATATCAGTCATGTAGCTCATTCTGTGGAACTGTAGGAAATGCAGATGTGAAGAAAGACTTGGGACAGTTGGGGAGTTTTTTGTTATTACAGGACAAAAACGATGTTTCAAATTGTGGAAGAATAGGGTAGGTTAGATAGAAGCAGATGGTTTTCTGTTCGGGAATCCAGAACAAAGGGGCATTGATGCAAGGACACACTGCAGTAGAAACTTATTTACAGTGTTGTGTAATTGTCTTCCAGGATTGTTGGTTGTTGTGAAAAGCATGTTGGTTTTCAAGCTTAGGTTGGATAAGTGGATGAACAATAGTGGAGTAAAGAGATATGGGACTGGGGCTGATGTGATTAGACCTGGAAAGACAATGCCAGCACTGTAGTTGGGCAGGATGGCCAGTTCCAGATTGCAGTTTGTGTATTTCTCGCCCTACCACACCATGAATTACTGCTGGTGTTATTGTACAGGGTTAGAGACGGCCTGGGAATTAATCTGCAGCCTTTCCTTTCAAGTCGTGGTATAACGTGACTATGGGGGAGGCAGTTGAATGATATGTGGAAAGAAATATTTCTTTCTGAGTTATGGTTAACCGCCATGAAAGGTCATTATCTATTTTATCCATTCTTGATGCTTTGATGAGCTCTGCAAAGGACCTACAAATGTCTCTTCCCATTTCTGACCAACCTCGACCAAAACTATTCATGTGTTTTCTCTTATTAGATGCTGACGGGTATTGTGTATTTGCAGTTATTTCATTTTCTTATCTCTCTGTCAAAGAATGGAATGTTTTCCGCTTTGAGGAGCCATAATAATCATAAAGCAATTCCTGGTCAGCTATTGTGTGGTTGGGTTCAGGGTAATGCTCCCACTACTCTGTTCCAACAATGTGCCTCAGCCCCAACCTCAGGACAATGCATCAAAGTAACGTTTTCTATATTCTCTGTCCTGTGAAGTTTGCCAAATTAGGGATAATTTATGCTCTGGGTCCATGCCTAAATTCATCCAGTGTAGGATGTTGAGGATAGTTTCATCCTATCCACCCTGGTCCTTAACTCTTTATACACCATCCAGTCTCCAGCTAGTCTCATTTTAGGCAATGTGGTGCTTCACTTAGGAAATACTACTTCCAGCCTAACATTTCCCACTTCATTAAAGTGCATCATGGTGCAGCCAATTGTAAAGAGTTGAGAATGACATGAAGAGCAGTTCCAGAAAGAGCATTTTACAAGAAGGGTACATAACATTGGTCAAAATATAGAAAGGAAGGATGTGGACCTCTTGATCTGCTTTCCTTAGTGGTCGCATCTGTTGGAAGGAATTGGTAAGTGTGAAACCCAAATTTAAATAGGCTTCTTTGTTTTCCCATTTCAGTGTACCTCACACATTTAGACTATGCTGACACAGAATGCATAATGACCGAGAAGCTACACAACCAAGTGAATGGTACGGAGTGGTCGTGGAAGAACCTCAACACTCTTTGCTGGGCTATCGGCTCCATCAGTGGTGCAATGCACGAAGAGGACGAGAAACGTTTCCTTGTCACAGTCATCAAGGTCAGTTGGTTGAATTCCTGTAATCTCCTCCAACCCTCACAAATATCTGCGCTCCTCTAATTCTGGCCTGTGGTGCATTCCCAATCATCATTGCTCCACCATTGGTAGTCATGCCTTCAGTTGCCTTGACCCACCCACCCCACCCCCTCCCCAAACACTGGAATTTCCTCCCTACACCACTCCAAGCTTTTGGTCATCTGACCTAATACCTCCTTTATGGCTCAGTGTTGTACTTTATTTTATAATGCTCCTGTGAAGTGCCTTGGAACGTTTCATTACATCAAAGTTGCTATATAAATATAAGTTGTTGTTGATGAGTAGTAATGCTGCTCCATTTCGCTCTCACTTGGTCAGAGATCTCACCCCCAAATCCAGCTTCGGAGTAACCATATCTGTTCCCTTGGAAATTTAGGGTTTGTTAATACCTTGAACACAAAATAAATACAATGTAATGCCTTGATTCACTTTGCTCATTTTACTTACCATTGAATCTTCTGGCTTTGAAGGATTTGCTAGGTCTTTGTGAACAAAAACGTGGGAAGGATAATAAGGCTATTATTGCCTCTAATATAATGTACGTGGTGGGACAATATCCCCGATTCCTGCGAGCTCATTGGAAGTTCCTAAAGACGGTGGTGAACAAGCTGTTCGAGTTTATGCATGGTAAGGAGGCTGGTTATAAAGCCAGCTTGTATTCAATATGGAGCTATTTGCTGCTGTATAGGTTTGCTTACTGTTTTGACATGGCACAGACTATGAATGTCTTTGGGTACAAAGTAATGTATATGTTAAATCTGACCTAAGAACTACTTTGTGATACTGATGCACAACAACAGCAGTGTGCACCTTCTACAATATGCACTGCAGAAACTCATCAAGACTCCTTCGACAGCACTTTCCAAACCTGTGACCTCTATCACCTAGGAGGACAAGGGTTGTAGATGCATGGGAACACCACCACCTGCAAGTTCCCCTCTGAGTCACGCACCAGCCTGACTTGGAACTTTATCACCGTTCCTTCACTATCACTGGGTCTCCAGCACTGGAACTCCCTTGCTAACAGCACTGTGGGTGCACCTACACCACATGAACTGCAGCGGTTCAAGAAGGCAGCTCACCATTCTCAAGGACAGTTAGGGATGGGCAATGAAAATGCTGGCCTAGCCAGTGATGCCCATGTCCTGTGAGAATTTTTTTAAAAGCTGGGAATTTTTTACTGTTGAATTCTACTCGACCAGTGCATTGTAGTGAATTTAAAGTTATTGTATTTTTTTGCTGATGCATCTCAGAAATAATACAGTGCAGAAGTACTACTCCCTGTGGGAAGAATTGGTTTAATATTGCCTGATTTTAGAGGGCGTTATTTTTCTCTTAAAGAGTACATGGACCTCGGTTGTTGGAATAAAATTTTTCAACTGTTCCTGGGACTGATTAACAATGGCCTTAAGGTGGGGGGGGGGGGGGGGGGGGGGGGGGGGGGGGGGGGGTGGTGGTGGTGCGGGAAATGAGCCTTCTGCAAATTCCATTGATCAAAATTGAGTGTGGAGAGGTGATCTACAAAATTTAAACCAAGTTTTAAAACTGTTGGATTCAGATTTTAAAAGAAATATGCAACTAAACATTTAAAGGGGTTTTTAATTTAAATTAAGGTTAAATTGTGTTCCTTTTAAGAAAAAAACATTTAACCCACTTCTGCTTCACAGAAACGCATGACGGTGTCCAGGACATGGCTTGTGACACGTTTATTAAGATAGCACAAAAGTGCCGACGTCACTTTGTACAAGTTCAAGTGGGAGAGGTGATGCCTTTCATTGATGAGATCTTGACTAACATCAACACCATCATTTGTGACCTGCAGCCTCATCAAGTAAGTGTGGTTATAGTTCAAGTGAAGCAAGTTTTCTAGCTGGCCAGCTCTCCCTTAAAGAGGATTTATTAAGTGATAAAGCAATACTTTACAACCAGCCGATAGATTACGAATCTCACAAGGCCCTTACTCTCTGGAGCAGCTTGGACAGGAGTCGATGCTGTTTCTGGCCTGGGCTGATGACTTTCTTCTGTTTCTCCTCTGTTCTACCTTTCTTCTGTGAACCTGTGCAACTATATACTGGACCTTTTTTCAGAGAGCCCTTATTATCCCCCTCTAATTCTATTATCCAGGATTTCTCCTACCATATTTGGTAAAAGCAGTTGACTCGCACCATTCATAACATGATCAATGTGATTTAATACATCATTCACAATTACGTCAATAGCCAATTGACACATTGAGGTCTAAGGCTTGCAGGAAATTTGGAGCTTGAATTGTTCCTTGGAAATTCCTTTGGTAACACTAGTTATAATCGGAGTTTAGCAATGCAATCAAAAATGCAAACAGCCATTTCGAATCATCTTTTTCCCGTCTCCTATTGTTAAACTATCTGTGCCATTTTAAACTGTTCTAATTTCCACTTAATCATTCTGAAATGTCCTAACTTCATACTCTGTTGCTATAAATCTCTGTTTTAATACATGGCTACGCCACCACCTTTTTCCTAGCTTCCTGTCCTTCCAAAATGTCAAATACCCTTGAGTATTTAGGCTCCAGTCTTGATCACATTGCATCCATGTCTCTGAATGGCTGTCGGGTCATGCATATTTATTTCCATTTGTGGCATCAGTTCATCTGTTTTGTTAGATTGCTGCGTGCATTCGGATACAGAGCCTTTAATTCTGACTTTTTACCATACTCGCAAATTCTGGTCTTAGCTGTTGGTGCACTCTTAAGTTTATACACCCTGTCCCTTTCTGCCACACTCTGGTTATCATTACCGTA